>NC_142444.1:53616742-53919772 GCF_059453495.1 Arachis ipaensis
TATGCTTTTACCACACCAAACTTAGAATATTGCTCGTCCTCGAGCAAGAGAAGAAAGAAAAGAAGAAGAAGAAGAAGAAATGGAAGAGAGGGAGAAAGGGTTGTGTCTCGGCCAAGAAGGGGATGAAAGGGTTTTGTTGTGTGAAAAATGAAGAAGAATGGAGTGGTTTATATAGTGGAGGGAGAGGGGTTAGGTTCGGCCATTTAGGGTGGGTTTGGGTGGGAAAGTGATTTTGAATTTTGAAGGTAGGTGGGGTTTATGAGTTAGGTTTATGGGGAAGAATGGATGGATGTGAGTGGTGAAGGGGTAGTAGGGAAGAGAGATTGAGGTGATTGATGAAGGGGTGATGGGGAAGAGAGATATAGGATTATGAGGAGGGAAGGTGAGTGGAGGTATGTGGGGATCCTGTGGGGTCCACAGATCCTGAGATGATCCTGTGGGGTCTACAGATCCTTAGGTGTCAAGGATTTACATCCCTGCACCCTTGAGGCATGTAAAATGCCTTTGCATGCAATTCTGGCGTTTAAACACCGAATTGGTGCTTGTTCTGGGCGTTCAGCGCCCAGATGCAGCATGTTTCTGGCGTTGAACGCCAGTTCTATGCTTGTTTCTGGTGTTAAGCGCCAGCTTTCCTTAGTGTGCATTCCTGGCGTCTGAACGCCAGGATGCTGCTTGTTTTGGGCGTTCCACGCCAGATCCATGCTCTGTTCTGGCGTTGAACGCCAGCCAGATGCTTCTTACTGGCGTTTAAGCGCCAGTAAGTCCTTCCTCCAGGGTGTGATTTTTCTTCTACTGTTTTTTATTCTGTTTTTGATTTTTCTATTTATTTTGTGACTCCACATGATCATGAACCTAATAAAACATGAAAGAACAATAAAATAAAAATAAAATTAAATAAATAAAAATTGGGTTGCCTCCCAACAAGCGCTTCTTTAATGTCAATAGCTTGACAGTGGGCTCTCATGGAGCCTCATAGATGTTCAGAGCATTGTTGAGACTTCCCAACACCAAACTTTGAGTTTGAATATGGGAGTTCAACACCAAACTCAGAATTTGGTTGTGGCCTCTGGTGCGCAGAAATTGTGATTACACTTTGATTATGTAAAATTCATCGCTCTTTCTTTCCCTGGTAATGGCGCCAAAAACATGATGCCAATACCATGGTTCACAACTTCGCACAACTAACCAGCAAGTGCACTGGGTCGTCCAAGTAATACCTTACGCGAGTAAGGGTCGAATCCCACGGAGATTGTTGGTATGAAGCAAGCTATGGTCACCTTGTAAATCTCAGTCAGGCGGATATAAAATAGTAATGGGGTTTTCGAAAATTAATTAATAAAATAGGGATAGAAATACTTATGTAAATCATTGGTGAGAATTTTAGATAAGCGAATAGAGATGCTTTCGTTCCTCTGAATCTCTGCTTTCCTGCTATCTTCATCCAATCAATCTTACTCCTTTCCATGGCTGGCTTTATGTGATACATCACCATTGTGAATGGCTACTTTCGGTCTTCTCTCGAGAAAATTATCCAAATGCCCTGTCACGGCATGGCTAATCGTCTGGAGGCGTCACCCTTGTCAATGGTTTCATCTTATCCTCTCAGTGAAAATGGTCAACGCACCCTGTCACGGCACGACTATTCATCTGTCGGTTCTCGATCATGCTGGAATAGGATTTACTATCCTTTTGCGTCTGTCACTACGCCCGGCAATCGCGAGTTTGGAGCTTGTTACAGTCATTCAATCATTGAATCCTACTCGGAATACCACAGACAAGGTTTAGACCTTTCAGATTCTCTTGAATGCCGCCATCATTCTAGCTTGCACCACGAAGATTCTGATTAAGAGATCTAAGAGATACTCATTCAGTCGAAGGTAGAACGGAAGTGGTTGTCAGGCACGCATTCATAGGGAATGATGATGATTGTCACGTTCATCACATTCAGGTTGAAGAGCGAATGAATATCTTAGAAGCGAAATAAGATGAATTGAATAGAAAACAGTAGTACTTTGCATTAATCTTTGAGGAACAGCAGAGCTCCACACCTTAATCTATGGAGTGTAGAAACTCTACCGTTGAAAATACATAAGTGATAATGGAGTTCATTGGTCTCAGCCCCAGAAGGGAACCAGAGTAACCAAGACTACTATGATCCGAAGATAAAACTCAGGATGTCTAATACAATAGTAAGATGTCCTATTTATAATAAACTAGCTACTAAGGTTTACAGAAGTAAGTAATTGATGCATAAATCCACTTCCGGGGCCCACTTGGTGTGTGCTTGGGCTGAGCTTGAGTGTTGCACGTGTAGAGGTCCTTCTTGGAGTTGAACGCCAGCTTTTGTGCCAGTTTGGGCGTTCAACTCTGGTTTTGGATCCTTTTCTGGCGCTGGACGCCAGATTTGGGCAGAGAGCTGGTGTTGAACGCCCATTTGCATCATCTAAACTTGGCCAAAGTATGGACTATTATATAATGCTGGAAAGCCCTGGATGTCTACTTTCCAACGCAATTGGAAGCGTGCCATTTCAAGTTTTGTAGCTCCAGAAAATCCACTTTGAGTGCAGGAAGGTCAGAATCCAATAGCATCAGCAGTCCTTCTTCAACCTCTGAATCTGATTTTTGCTCAAGTCCCTCAATTTCAGCCAGAAAATACCTGAAATCACAGAAAAACACACAAACTCATAGTAAAGTCCAGAAATGTGAATTTAACATAAAAACTAATGAAAACATCCCTAAAAGTAACTAGATCCTACTAAAAACATACTAAAAACAATGCCAAAAAGCGTATAAATTATCCGCTCATCAGCCTCCCAACACCAAACTTAGAGTTTGATTGTGGGGGCTCTGTATGACTCTATTTTGAGAGAAGCTTACTGTGCCTCTTTTCCATGTTTACAGAAGGATGACCTTGAGTTTTAAACACAAGGGAGTCCTCATTCAATTAAAGGACTAGTTCACCTCTTTCTACATCAATCACAGCTCTTGCTGTGGCTAGGAAGGGTCTTCCAAGAATGATGAATTCAATCTCATCCTTCCCAGTATCCAGGATTATGAAATCAGCAGGGATGTAAAGGCCTTCAACCTTTACTAACACGTCCTTTACTTGTCCATAAGCCTCTTTTCTTGAGTTGTCTGCCATCTCTAATGATATTCTGGCAGCTTGCACCTCAAAGATTCCTAGTTTCTCTATTACAGAGAGTGGCATGAGGTTTATTCCTGACCCAAGGTCACATAGAGCCTTCTCAAAGGTTATGGTGCCTATGGTACAAGGTATTAGAAACTTTCTAGGATCCTGTTTCTTCTGAGGCAATCTCAGTTGATCCAATGCATTTAGTTCATTAGTGAACAGGGGAGGTTTATCTCCCTAAGTCTCATTACCAAATAAATTGGCATTCAGCTTCATGATTGCACCAAGGAACTTGGCAACTTGCTCTTCAGTAACATCTTCATTCTCTTCAGAAGAGGAATACTCTTCAGAGCTCATAACGGGCGTAAGGAGGTTTAATGGAATCTCTATGGTCTCTAGATGAGCCTCAGAGTCCTTTGGTTCCTCAAAGGGAAACTCCTTGTTGATCACTGGACGTCCCAGGAGGTCTTCCTCCTTGGGATTCACATCCTCCCCTTCCTTCTTGGATTCGGCCATGATGGTTATATCAATGGCCTTGCACTCTCCTTTTGGATTTTCTTCTGTATTGCTTAGGAGAGCATTAGGAGGGGTTTCAGTGATCTTCTTACTCAGCTGGCCCACTTGTCCCTCCAAATTTCTAATGGAGGACCTTGTTTCATTCATGAAACTCACAGTGGCCTTAGATAGATCAGAGACTAAGTTTGCTAAATTAGAGGTATTTTGTTCAGAGTTCTCTGTCTGTTGCTGAGTGGATGATGGAAAAGGTTTGCTATTGCTAAACCTGTTTCTTCCACCATTATTAAAGCCTTGTTGAGGATTTTGTTGATCCTTCCATGAGAGATTTGGATGATTTCTCCATGAGGGGTTATAGGTATTTCCATATGGTTCACCCATGTAATTCACCTCTGCTATTGCAGGGTTCTCAGGATCATAAGCTTCTTCTTCAGAAGATGCCTCTTGAGTACTGTTGGATGCAGCTTGCATTCCATTCAGACTCTGAGAAATCATATTGACTTGCTAAGTCAATATTTTATTCTGGGCCAATATGGCATTCAGAGTATCAATTTCAAGAACTCCCTTCTTCTGAGGCGTCCCATTACTCACAGGATTCCTCTCAGAAGTGTACATGAACTGGTTATTAGCAACCATGTCAATGAGTTCTTGAGCTTCTGCAGGCATTTTCTTTAGGTGAATGGATCCACCTGCAGAAGTATCCAATGACATCTTAGCTAATTCAGACAGACCATCATAGAATATATCTAGGATGGTCCATTCTGAAAGCATGTCAGAAGGACACTTTTTGGTCAGTTCCTTGTATTTCTCCCAAGCTTCATAGAGGGATTCACCTTCTTTTTGTCTGAAGGTTTGAACATCCACTCTAAGCTTACTCAGCTTTTAAGGAGGAAAGAACTTGGCTAAGAAAGCCTTGACCAGCTTATCCCAAGAGTTCAGGCTATCTTTAGGTTGAGAATCCAACCATATTCTAGCTCTGTCTCTCATAGCAAAAGGGAAAAGCATGAGCCTGTAGAATTCAGGATCTACTCCATTAGTCTTAACAGTATCACAGATCTGCAAGAATTCAGTTAAGAACTAAAAGGGATCTTCAGATGGAAGTCCATGAAACTTGCAGTTTTGTTGCATCAGAGAAACTGATTGAGGTTTAAGCTCAAAATTGTTTGCTCCAATGGTAGGGATGGAGATGTTTCTTCCATGTAAATTGGAATTAGGTGCAGTAAAGTCACCAAGCATCCTCCTTGCATTATTATTATTTTCGGCTGCCATCTCCTCTTCCTGTTTGAAAATTCCTGTAAGGTTGTCTCTGGATTGTTGTATTTTAGCTTCTCTTAGTTTCCTCTTCAGTGTCCTTTCAGGTTCAGGATCTGCTTCAACAAGAATGTTCTTGTCCTTGCTCCTGCTCATATGACAAAGAAGGGAATAACAAAGAAAATATGGAATCCTCTATGTCACAGTATAGAGATTCCTTTGTGTGAGTAGAAGAAGAAAAGAATGTAATGTAAGGAAAGAGAAGGGAGGAGAATCCAAACACAAGGGTGAGGAGAGCAAAGATATGAGATGAAGAGAAGTGTTAGTAAGTAATTAAATTAATAGAAGAAGATGAGAGAGAGAAGTTTTCGAAAATAATTTTTTTTTGAAAGGAGTTGATGATTTTCGAAAATTAAAGGTAAAATTAAAATTAAAATTAAAAATTAAAACAATTAATTGATTAAAAGAATTTTTGAAAAAGAGGGGGGTATTTTCGAAAATTAGAGAGGGATAGTTAGTTAGGTACTTTTGAAAAAGATAAGAAACAAACAAAAAGTCAATCAGTTAGTTGAAAAAGATTTGAAATTCAATTTTGAAAAGATAAGAAGATAAGAAGTTAGAAAAGATATTTGAAAAAGATAGGATAAAAAGATATTTTTGAAAAGATATGATTGAAATTAGTTTTGAAAAAGATTTGATTTAAAAATCAAAATTAATGACTTGACTTACAAGTAATCACAAGATATTATTCTAGAACTTAAAGTTTGAATCTTTCTTAACAAGCAAGTAACAAACTTGAAATTTTTGAATCAAAACATTAATTTTTGATGATATTTTCGAAAATTATGAAATAAAATTAAGAAAAATATTTTTGAAAAATATTTTTTTTTAAAAAATTTTCGAAAATAAATAAGAGAAATGAAAAAGATTCGATTTTTGAAAAAGATTTTGAAAAAGATAAGATTTTTAAATTGAAAATTTGATTTGACTTATAAAAACAACTAGATTTTAAAAATTTTTGAAAAAGCCAATCCAAATTTTCGAAATTTATGAGTGAAAAAGGGAAAGATATTTTTTTGAATTTTGAATTTTTAATGATGAAAGAGAAAAACATGGAAATGATGCAATGCATGAAAATTTTGGATCTAAACATGTGATGCATGCAAGAACACCATGAATGTCAAGATGAACACCAAGAACACTTTGAATGTCAAGATGAACATCAAGAACTTATTTTTGAAAAATTTTCAAGAAAAGAAAACATGCAAGACACCAAACTTAGAAATTTTTCATGTATAGACACTATGAATGCAAGAATGCATATGAAAAACAAGAAAAGACACAAAACAAGAAAATATGAAGATCAAACAAGAAGACTGGCCAAGAACAACTTGAAGATCATGAAGAACACTATGAATGCATGGACTTTCGAAAAATGCATAAAAATTTTTTAGAAAAAATGCAATTGATACCAAACTTAAAAATTGACTCAAGACTCAAACAAGAAACACAAAATATTTTGATTTTATGATTTTATTAATTTTTTTGGATTTTTGTATATTGTTATTTTTTTTTTTGAAAATTATTTGAAGAAGAAAAATAAAGATTTCAAAATTTTTAATACGAATTCCAGGAATCTTCTGCTCTTTAGTCTAAAGCTCCAATCTGAGGGTTAGACATGGCTTAATAGCCAGGCAAGCTTTAGTATGCTATTACATGCATTGAAGTGATTAGTTGAATCCTCAGTCCAAAGGAATTTGGACATGGCTTTATAGCCAGCCAGGATTCAACAAATCATCATGAAACACTAGAATTCATTCTTAAAAATTCTGAAATAATTTTCGAAAACAAAAGAAAATTTTTTTTTCGAATATTAATTGGGAAAAACGAAAAAAGAAGAAAATATTTTTGAAAAATTTTTGAAAACTTTTTGAAAATAAAATAAGAAGAAAATTACCCAATCTGAGCAACACGATGAACCGTCAATTGTCCAAACTCGAACAATCCCCGGCAACGGCGCCAAAAACTTGGTGCACGAAATTGTGATCCTGGTAATGGCTCCCAAAACTTGGTGCTCTAATCTTAATTCATGATTTATCACAACTTCGATACAACTAACCAGCAAGTGCACTGGGTCGTCCAAGTAATAAAACCTTACGTGAGTAAGGGTCGATCCCACGGAGATTGTCGGCTTGAAGCAAGCTATGGTCACCTTGTAAATCTCAGTCAGGCGGATATCAAATGGTTATGGAGTTTTCGAATAATAATAATAAATAAACAGAAAATAAAGATAGAAATACTTATGTAATTCATTGGTGAGAATTTCAGATAAGTGTATAGAGATGCTTTCGTTCCTCTGAACCTCTAGTTTTTTGCTGTCTTCATCCAATCCTTCCTACTCCTTTCCATGGCAAGCTTTATATAGAGCATCACCATTGTCAATGGCTACACCCCATCCTCTCTGTGAAAAAGGTCCAAATGCTCTGTCACGGCACGGCTAATCATCTGGAGGTTCTCGATCATACTGGAATAGGGTTCACCTTCCTTTTGCGTCTGTCACTACACCCAGCACTCGCGAGTTTGAAGTTCGTCACAGCCATCCCTTCCCAGATCCTACTCGGAATACCAAAGACAAGGTTTAGACTTTCCGGATCTCAGAAATGGCCATCCATGGGTTCTAACTTATACCACGAAGATTCTAATATCTCGGACTCGGTCCTCTGTATTAGATATCTAAGAGATACTCATTCTAGCTTGTTTGCATGTAGAACGGAAGTGTTTGTCAGGCACGCATTCATGAGTGAGAATGATGATGAGCGTCACATAATCATCACATTCATCATGTTCTTGGGTGCGAATGGATATCTTAGAAGCGGAATAAGTTGGATTAAATATAAAACAGTAGTACTTTGCATTAAATCATGAGGAACAGCAGAGCTCCACACCTTAATCTATGGAGTGCAGAAACTCTACCGTTGAAAAATACATAAGTGAAAGGTTCAGACATGGCTGAATGGCCAGCCCCCATGATCTAAGAACTAGACGTCCCAAGATGTAAAAGATGAAAACTCAATAGTAAAAAGTCCTATTTATACTAAACTAGTTACTAGGGTTTACAGAAGTAAGTAATTGATGCATAAATCTACTTCCGGGGCCCACTTGGTGTGTGCTTGGGCTGAGCTTGAAGTTTACACGTGCAGAGGCTTCTTTTGGAGTTGAACGCCAAGTTGTAATGTGTTTTTGGCGTTCAACTCTGGTTTGTGACGTGTTTCTGGCGTTTAACTCCAGACTGCAGCGTAGAACTGGCGTTCAATGCCCTTTTTTGCGTCGTCTAAATTCGGCCAAAGTATGGACTATTATATATTGCTGGAAATTCCTGGATGTCTACTTTCCAACGCCATTGAGAGTGCGCCAATTGGAGTTCTGTAGCTCCAGAAAATCCACTTTGAGTGCAGGAAGGTCAGAATCCAACAGCATCAGCAGTCCTTCTTCAACCTCTGAATCTGATTTTTGCTCAAGTCCCTCAATTTCAGCCAGAAAATACCTGAAATCACAGAAAAACACACAAACTCATAGTAAAGTCCAGAAATGTGAATTTAACATAAAAACTAATAAAAAATCCCTAAATTTAACTAGATCCTACAAAAAACATACTAAAAACAATGCCAAAAAGCGTATAAATTATCCGCTCATCACAACACCAAACTTAAATTGTTGCTTGTCCCCAAGCAACTGAAAATAAAATAGGATAAAAAAAAGAGAATATACTATAAATTCCAAACTATCAATGAAACATAGCTCCAATCAGATGAGCGGGACTTGTAGCTTTTTGCCTCTTGAATAGTTTTGGCATCTCACTTTATCCATTGAAGTTCAGAATGATTGGCATCTATATGAACTCAGAGTTCAGATAGTGTTATTGATTCTCCTAGTTCAGTATGTTGATTCTTGAACACAGCTACTTTATGAGTCTTGGCCGTGGCCCTAAGCACTTTGTTTTCCAGTATTACCACCGGATACATAAATGCCACAGACACATAATTGGGTGAACCTTTTCAGATTGTGACTTAGCTTTGCTAAAGTCCCCAATTAGAGGTGTCCAGGGTTCTTAAGCACACTCTGTTTTTGCTTTGGACCTTGACTTTAACCGCTCAGTCTCAAGTTTTCAGTTGACACCTTCACACCACAAGCACATGGTTAGGGACAGCTTGGTTTAGCCGCTTAGGCTAGGATTTTATTCCTTTAGGCCCTCCTATCCACTGATGCTCAAAGCCTTGGGATCCTTTTTATTTACCCTTTCCTTTTGGTTTTAAGGGTTATTGGCTTTTTGCTCTTGCCTTTTGGTTTTAAGAGCTTTTGGCTTTTTCTGCTTGCTTTTTCTTTTTCTATTTTTTTTCGCCATCTTTTTTTTTTCTGCAAGCTTTGTATTCACTGCTTTTTCTTGCTTCAAGAATCATTTTTATGATTTTTTAGATTATCAAATAACATGTCTCCTTGTCATCATTCTTTCAAGAGCCAACATATTTAACATTCATAAACAACAACTTCAAAAGACATATGCACTGTTCAAGCATTCATTCAGAAAACAAAAAGTATTGTCACCACATCAATATAATTAAACTAAGTTCAAGGATAAATTCGAAACTCATGTACTTCTTGTTCTTTTGAATTAAAAATATTTTTCATTTAAGAGAGGTGATGGATTCATAGGACATTCATAACTTTAAGACAAAGTTACTAAATACTAATGATCATGTAATAAGACACTAACATAGATAAGCACTTAACATAAAGAAAACGAAAAACAGAAAATTTGAGAACAAGGAATGAGTCCACCTTAGTGATGGTGGCATTTTCTTCTTGAGGTACCAATGATGTCCTTGAGCTCTTCTATGTCTCTTCCTTGTCTTTGTTGCTCCTCCCTCATAGCTCTTTGATCTTCTCTGATTTCATGGAGGATGATTGAGTGCTCTTGATATTCCACCTTTAATTGTCCCATGTTGGAGCTTAATTCTCCTAGGGAGGTGTTGATTTGCTCCCAAAAATTCTGTGGAGGAAAGTGCATCCCTTGAGACATCTCAGGGATTTCTTAGTGATGAGCTTCTTCATGCGTCTCTTGAGATCCATGGATAGGCTCTCTTGTTTGCTCCATTCTTTTCTTAGTGATGGGCTTGTCCTCATCAATGAGGATATCTCCCTCTATGTCAATCCCAGCCGAATTACATAGATGGCAAATAAGGTGAGGAAAAGCTAACCTTGCCATAGTGGAGGACTTGTCAGCCACCTTGTAGAGTTCTTGAGGTATAATCTCATGAACCTCCACCTCTTCTCCAATCATGATGCTATGGATCATGATAGCCCGGTCTATAGTAACTTCAGACCGGTTGCTAGTGGGAATGATTGAGCGTTGAATGAACTCCAACCATCCTCTAGCTACAGGCTTAAGGTCCAGTCTTCTCAGTTGAATCGGTTTGCCTTTTGAGTCAATCTTCCATTGAGCTCCTTCCACACATATGTCCATGAGGACTTGGTCCAACCTTTGATCAAAGTTGACTCTCCTTGTGTAGGGGCATGCGTTCTCTTCCATCATTGGCAAGTTGAACACCAACCTTACATTTTCCGGACTAAAATCTAAGTATTTTCCCCGAACCATGGTGAGATAATTCTTTGGGTTCAGGTTCTTACTTTGATCATGGTTCCTAGTGATCCATGCATTAGCATAGAACTCTTGAACCATTAGAATTCCGATTTGTTGGATGGGTTTTGTTAGAACTTCCCAACCTCTTCTTTGGATTTCATGTCGGATTTTCGGATACTCATTTCTCTTGAGTTTGAAAGGGACCTCGGGGATCACCTTCTTCTTGGCCACAACATCATAGAAGTGGTCTTGATGGGCTTTGGAGATGAATCTTTCCATCTCCCATGACTCGGAGGTGGAAGCTTTTGTCTTCCCTTTCCCTTTTCTAGAGGATTCTCCGGTCTTAGGTGCCATCAATGGTAATGGAAAAACAAAAAGCTTTATGCTTTTACCACCCCAAACTTAGAATATTGCTCGCCCTCGAGCAAGAGAAGAAAGAAAAGAAGAAGAAGAAGAAGAAATGGAAGAGAGGGAGAAAGGGTTGTGTCTCGGCCAAGAAGGGGATGAAAGGGTTTTGTTGTGTGAAAAATGAAGAAGAATGGAGTGGTTTATATAGTGGAGGGAGAGGGGTTAGGTTCGGCCATTTAGGGTGGGTTTGGGTGGGAAAGTGATTTTGAATTTTGAAGGTAGGTGGGGTTTATGAGTTAGGTTTATGGGGAAGAATGGATGGATGTGAGTGGTGAAGGGGTAGTAGGGAAGAGAGATTGAGGTGATTGATGAAGGGGTGATGGGGAAGAGAGATATAGGATTATGAGGAGGGAAGGTGAGTGGAGGTATGTGGGGATCCTGTGGGGTCCACAGATCCTGAGATGATCCTGTGGGGTCTACAGATCCTTAGGTGTCAAGAATTTACATCCCTGCACCCTTGAGGCATGTAAAATGCCTTTGCATGCAATTCTAGCGTTTAAACACCGAATTGGTGCTTGTTCTGGGCGTTCAGCGCCCAGATGCAGCATGTTTCTGGCGTTGAACGCCAGTTCTATGCTTGTTTCTGGCGTTTAGCGCCAACTTTCCTCAGTGTGCATTCCTGGCGTCTGAACGCCAGGATGCTGCTTGTTTTGGGTGTTCAACGCCAGATCCATGCTCTGTTCTGGCGTTGAACGCCAGCCAGATGCTCCTTACTGGCGTTTAAATGCCAGTAAGTCCTTCCTCCAGGGTGTGATTTTTCTTCTGCTGTTTTTTATTCTATTTTTGATTTTTCTATTTATTTTGTGACTCCACATGATCATGAACCTAATAAAACTTGAAAGAAGAATAAAATAAAAAAAATTAGATAAATAAAAATTGGGTTGCCTCCCAACAAGCGCTTCTTTAATGTCAATAGCTTGACAGTGGGCTCTCATGGAGCCTCATAGATGTTCAGAGCATTGTTGAGACTTCCCAACACCAAACTTTGAGTTTGGATATGGGAGTTCAACACCAAACTCAGAGTTTGGTTGTTGCCTCCCAACACCAAACTTAGAGTTTGATTGTGGGGCTCTGTATGACTCTGTTTTGAGAGAAGCTTACTGTGCCTCTTTTCCATGTTTACAGAAGGATGACCTTCAGTTTTAAACACAAGGGAGTCCTTATTCAATTGAAGGACTAGTTCACCTCTGTCTACATCAATCACAGCTCTTGCTGTGGCTAGAAAGGGTCTTCCAAGAATGATGAATTCATCCTCATCCTTCCCAGTATCCAGGATTATAAAATCAGCAGGGATGTAATGGCTTTCAACCTTTACTAACACGTCATCTACTTGTCCATAAGCCTCTTTTCTTGAGTTGTCTGCCATCTCTAATGAGATTCTGGCAGCTTGTACCTCAAAGATTCCTAGTTTCTCCATTACAGAGAGTGGCATGAGGTTTATTCCTGACCCAAGGTCACATAGAGCCTTCTCAAAGGTTATGGTGCCTATGGTACAAGGTATTAAAAACTTTCCAGGATCTTGTTTCTTCTGAGGCAATCTCAGTTGATCCAATGCATTTAGTTAATTGGTGAATAGGGGAGGTTTATCTCCCTAAGTCTCATTACCAAATAAATTGGCATTCAGCTTCATGATTGCACCAAGGAACTTGGCAACTTGCTCTTCAGTAACATCTTCATTCTCTTCAGAAGAGGAATACTCATCAGAGCTCATGACGGGCGTAAGAAGGTTTAATGGAATCTCTATGGTCTCTAGATGAGCCTTAGAGACCTTTGGTTCCTCAAAGGAAAACTCCTTGTTGATTACTGGACGTCCTAGGAGGTCTTCCTCCTTGGGATTCACGTCCTCCCCTTCCTTCTTGGATTCGGCCATGATGGTTATATCAATGGCCTTGCACTCTCCTTTTGGATTTTCTTCTGTATTGCTTGGGAGAGCATTAGGAGGGGTTTCAGTGATCTTCTTTCTCAGCTGGCCCACTTGTCCCTCCAAATTTCTAATGGAGGACCTTGTTTCATTCATGAAACTCACAGTGGCCTTAGATAGATCAGAGACTAAGTTTGCTAAATTAGAGGTATTTTGTTCAGAGTTCTCTGTCTGTTGCTGAGTGGATGATGGAAAAGGTTTGCTATTGCTAAACCTGTTTCTTCCACCATTATTAAAGCCTTGTTGAGGCTTTTGTTGGTCCTTCCATGAGAGATTTGGATGATTTCTCCATGAGGGGTTATAGGTGTTTCCATATGGTTCACCCATGTAATTCACCTTTGCTATTGCAGGGTTCTCAGGATCATAATCTTCTTCTTCAGAAGATGCCTCTTGAGTACTGTTGGATGCAGCTTGCATTCCATTCAGACTCTGAGAAATCATATTGACTTGCTGAGTCAATATTTTATTCTGGGCCAATATGGCATTCAGAGTATCAATTTCAAGAACTCCCTTCTTCTGAGGCGTCCCATTACTCACATGATTCCTCTCAGAAGTGTACATGAACTGGTTATTAGCAACCATGTCAATGAGTTCTTGAGCTTCTGCAGGCGTTTTCTTTAGGTGAATGGATCCACCTGTAGAAGTATCCAATGATATCTTAGTTAATTCAGACAGACCATCATAGAATATATCCAGGATGGTCCATTCTGAAAGCATGTTAGAAGGACACTTTTTGGTCAGTTCCATGTATCTCTCCCAAGCTTCATAGAGGGATTCACCTTCTTTTTATCTGAAGGTTTGAACATCCACTCTAAGCTTACTCAGCTTTTGAGGAGGAAAGAACTTGGCTAAGAATGCCTTGACCAGCTTATCCCAAGAGTTCAGGCTATCTTTAGGTTGAGAATCCAACCATATTCTAGCTTTGTCTCTCACAGGAAAAGGGAAAAGCATGAGCCTGTAGACTTCAGGATCTACTCCATTAGTCTTAACAGTATCACAGATCTGTAAGAATTCAGTTAAGAACTGAAAGGGATCTTCAGATGGAAGTCCATGAAACTTGCAGCTTTGTTGCATCAGAGAAACTGATTGAGGTTTAAGCTCAAAATTGTTTGCTCCAATGGTAGGGATGGAGATGCTTCTTCCATGTAAATTGAAATTAGGTGCAGTAAAGTCACCAAGCATCCTCCTTGCATTATTATTATTATTTTTGGCTGCCATCTCCTCTTCCTGTTCGAAAATTCCTGTAAGGTTGTCTCTGGATTGTTGTATTTTAGCTTCTCTTAGTTTTCTCTTCAGAGTCCTTTCAGGTTCAGGATCTGCTTCAATAAGAATGTTCTTGTCCTTGCTCCTGCTCATATGACAAAGAAGGGAATAACAAAGAAAATATAGAATCCTCTATGTCACAGTATAGAGATTCCTTTGTGTGAGTAGAAGAAGAAAAGAATGTAATGTAAGGAAAGAGAAGGGAGGAGAATCCAAACACAAGGGTGATGAGAGCAGAGATATGAGATGAAGAGAAGTGTTAGTAAGTAATTAAATAAATAGAAGAAGATGAGAGAGAGAGGTTTTCGAAAATAATTTTTTTTTTGAAAAGGAGTTGATGATTTTCGAAAATTAAAGGTAAAATTAAAATTAAAATTAAAAATTGAAACAATTAATTGATTAAAAGAATTTTTGAAAAAGAGGGGGGTATTTTCGAAAATTAGAGAGGGATAGTTAGTTAGGTAGTTTTGAAAAAGATAAGAAACAAACAAAAAGTCAATTAGTTAGTTGAAAAAGATTTGAAATTCAATTTTGAAAAGATAAGAAGATAAGAAGTTAGAAAAGATATTTGAAAAAGATAGGATAAAAAGATATTTTTGAAAAGATATGATTGAAATTAGTTTTGAAAAAGATTTGATTTAAAAATCAAAATTAATGACTTGACTCACAAGTAATCACAAGATATGATTCTAAAACTTAAAGTTTGAATCTTTCTTAACAAGCAAGTAACAAACTTGAAATTTTTGAATCAAAACATTAATTTTTGATGATATTTTCGAAAATTATGAAATAAAATTAAGAAAAATATTTTTGAAAAATATTTTTTTTTTAAATTTTCGAAAATAAATGAGAGAAATGAAAAAGATTTGATTTTTGAAAAAGATTTTGAAAAAGATAAGATTTTTAAATTGAAAATTTGATTTGACTCATAAAAACAACTAGATTTTAAAAATTTTTGAAAAAGTCAATCCAAATTTTCGAAATTTATGAGTGAAAAAGGGAAAGATATTTTTTTGAATTTTGAATTTTTAATGATGAAAGAGAAAAACATGAAAATGATGCAATGCATGAAAATTTTGGATCTAAACATGTGATGCATTCAAGAACACCATGAATGTCAAGATAAACACCAAGAACACTTTGAATGTCAAGATGAACATCAAGAACTTATTTTTGAAAAATTTTCAAGAAAAAAAAACATGCAAGACACCAAACTTAGAAATTTTTCATGTATAGACACTATGAATGCAAGAATGCATATGAAAAACAAGAAAAGATACAAAACAAGAAAATATAAAGATCAAACAAGAAGACTGGCCAAGAACAACTTGAAGATCATCAAGAACACTATGAATGCATGGACTTTCGAAAAATGCATAAAAAATTTTTAGAAAAAATGCAATTGATTCCAAACTTAAAAATTGACTCAAGACTCAAACAAGAAACACAAAATATTTTTGATTTTATGATTTTATTAATTTTTTTGTATTTTTGTATATTTTTATTTTTTTTTAAAATTATTTGAAGAAGAAAAATAAAGATTTCAAAATTTTTAATATGAATTCCAGGAATCTTCTGCTCTTTAGTCTAAAGCTCCAATCTGAGGGTAAGACATGGCTTAATAGCCAGGCAAGCTTTAGTATGCTATTACATGCATTGAAGTGATTAGTTGAATCCTCAGTCCAAAGGAATTTGGACATGGCTTTACAGCCAGCCAGGATTCAACAAATCATCATGAAACACTAGAATTCATTCTTAAAAATTCTGAAATATTTTTCGAAAACAAAAGAAATTTTTTTTTTGAATATTAATTGGGAAAAACGAAAAAAGAAGAAAATATTTTTGAAAAATTTTTGAAAACTTTTTGAAAATAAAATAAGAAGAAAATTACCCAATCTGAGCAACACGATGAACCGTCAGTTGTCCAAACTCGAACAATCCCCGGTAACGGCGCCAAAAACTTGGTGCACGAAATTGTTATCCCTGGTAATGGCTCCAAAAACTTGGTGCTCTAATCTTAATTTATGATTTGTCACAACTTCGATACAACTAACCAGCAAGTGCACTAGGTCGTCCAAGTAATAAAACCTTACGTGAGTAAGGGTCGATCCCACGGAGATTGTCGGCTTGAAGCAAGCTATGGTCACCTTGTAAATCTCAGTCAGGCGGATATCAAATGGTTATGGAGTTTTCGAATAATAATAATAAATAAACAAAAAATAAAGATAGAAATACTTATGTAATTCATTGGTGAGAATTTCAGATAAGTGTATAGAGATGCTTTCGTTCCTCTGAACCTCTGCTTTCTTGCTGTCTTCATCCAATCCTTCCTACTCCTTTACATGGCAAGCTTTATATAGGGCATCACCGTTGTCAATGGCTACATCCCATCCTCTCTGTGAAAAAGGTCCAAATGCTCTGTCACGGCACGGCTAATCATCTGGAGGTTCTCGATCATACTGGAATAGGGTTCACCCTCCTTTTGCGTCTGTCACTACGTCCAGCACTCACGAGTTTGAAGTTTGTCACAGCCATCCCTTCCCAGATCCTACTCGGAATACCACAGACAAGGTTTAGACTTTCCGGATCTTAGGAATGGCCATCCATGGGTTCTAACTTATACCACGAAGATTCTAATATCTCGGACTCGGTCCTCTGTATTAGATATCTAAGAGATACTCAATCTAGCTTGTTTGCAGGTAGAACGGAAGTGTTTGTCAGGCACGCGTTCATGAGTGAGAATAATGATGAGCGTCACATAATCATCACATTCATCATGTTCTTGGGTGCGAATGGATATCTTAGAAGCGGAATAAGTTGGATTAAATATAAAATAGTAGTACTTTGGATTAAATCATGAGGAACAGCAAAACTCCACACCTTAATCTATGGAGTGCAGAAACTCTACCTTTGAAAAATACATAAGTGAAAGGTTCAGGCATGGCCGAATGGCCAGCCCCCATGATCTAAGAACTAGACATCCCAAGATGTAAAAGATGAAAACTCAATAGTAAAAAGTCCTATTTATACTAAACTAGTTACTAGGGTTTACAGAAGTAAGTAATTGATGCATAAATCCACTTCCGGGGCCCACTTGGTGTGTGCTTGGGCTGAGCTTGAAGTTTACACGTGCAGAGGCTTCTTTTGGAGTTGAACGCCAAGTTGTAACGTGTTTTTGGCGTTCAACTCTGGTTCGTGACGTGTTTCTGGCGTTTAACTCCAGACTGCAGCGTAGAACTGGCGTTCAACGCCCTTTTTCATCGTCTAAACTCGGCCAAAGTATGGACTATTATATATTGTTGGAAAGCCCTGGATGTCTACTTTTCAACGCCATTAAGAGCGCGCCAATTGGAGTTCTGTAGCTCCAGAAAATCCACTTTGAGTGCAGGGAGGTCAGAATCCAATAGCATCAGCAGTCCTTCTTCAACCTCTGAATCTGATTTTTGCTCAAGTCCCTCAATTTCAGCCAGAAAATACCTGAAATCACAGAAAAATACACAAACTCATAGTAAAGTCCAGAAATGTGAATTTAACATAAAAACTAATAAAAACATCCCTAAAAGTAACTAGATCCTACTAAAAACATACTAAAAACAATGCCAAAAAGCGTATAAATTATCCGCTCATCAGTTGGGCGTAGTGACAGACGCAAAAGGATCAATGGATCCTATTCCAGCATGAGTGGGAACCGACAGATGATTAGCTGTGCGGTGACAGCGCACCTGGACGTTTTTCACTGAGAGAACGGATGGTAGCCATTGACAATGGTGACCCACCAACACACAGCTTGCCATAGGAGGAACCTTGCGTGCGTGAAGAAGAAGACAGGGAGAAAGCAGAGATTCAGAAGACAAAGCATCTCCAAAACTCCAACATATTCTCCATTACTGCAGAACAAGTATTTAATCTATGCTCTTTTATTCTCCGCAATTCATACTGATAATTATAATTGATTTCCTGACTAAGATTTACAAGATAACCATAGATTGCTTTAAACCAACAATCTCCGTGGGATCGACCCTTACTCATGTAAGGTATTACTTGGACGACCCAGTACACTTGCTGGTTAGTTGTGCGAAGCTGTGAGAAATATTCCATTAATATTGGCATACACAATTTCGTGCACTAAGTTTTTGGCGCCGTTGCCGGGGATTGTTCGAGTTTGAACAACTGACGGTTCATCCTGTTGCTTAGATTAGGAAGATTTTGTCTTTTGGGTCAGAGTCTTTTGCTTTCTTTTCAAAAATATTTCAAAAGATTTTTATTTTTCTTTATTAATCTGTGATTTGTCTTTGAGTCTTTTATTATTGGTCTTGTTAAAATTTTAGAATCCTTATTTTCTTTTTCAAAAGTTTTTCGAAATTTTATTTTTTTTACTAATAATTGAGTTTTTTTTTCCGTTCAAGTTTAGTTTTATATTTTAAGTTTGGTGTCAATTGCATATTTTATATTTTCCTTTAAATTTTTGAATTAGTGTTCTTTGTTTTTCCTGGATCTTCAAGTTGTTCTTGTTTATTTTTCTTGTTTGATCTTTAGTTTTTCTTGTTCTGTTTTTTTCTTGTTTTTCTTGTGCTTTTTCAAAACATTAGTTTTCAAAAAAACTTATTCTTAGTTATTAAAAACACTTCTTTAAAACAAGTGTTACATTTACAGTTCAATTGGCTAGAGCGTTGGTTTATGTTCTTGGAAATTGGGTATCTTCTTTTTAAAATCTTTTTTTCAAAAATAATTTTTCTTTGATTAAATCTTGTACCAAACTTTAATTTTGGTGATTTCTTGTCAATCTTTCTAAAATTTTCGAAAATTTTATTGAGGTTTTCTAAAAATTTTAAGTTTGGTGTTCTTGTTGTTCTTGTGAGTCTTCAAAGTGTTCTTGAGTTTTCCTTGTGTCTTGATCTTAAAATTTTTAAGTTTGGTGTTCCTTGGTGTTTTCCCTCCAAAATTTTCGAAAATAAGGAGCATTAGATCTAAAAATTTTAAGTCTTGTGCTATCTTATTGTTTTTCTCTTTCTTCTTTAAATTCAAAAATATATTTTTCCTTTATTTTAATTGATTTTTCGAATTTTCCTTTTAAAAATTCAGATTTTATTTTAAAATTTTTTATTTTATCTTATCTTAGTTTTAAAATTTCAAAATTTAAATCTTTTTCAAAAAAATCATATCTTTTTCAAAATCTTATCTTATCTTATTTCAAATTTCAAATTTTAACTTTCAAAATTCAAATTTTAAAATTCAAATTTCAAAATTCAAATTTCGAAATTCAAATTTCAAAATTTAAAATTCAAAATTTAATTTTCAAATTAAAAAAAAATCAAATCTCTTCAAAATTTAAATCTTTTTCAAATCCTTATCTTATATTGTTGACTTTTCCAAAAATTCAAAATTCAAAATTTAAAATTTCAAAGTTCAAATTTCAAAATTCAAATTTCAAATTTTCAAATTTAAAATTTAATTTTCAAAACTTTTTAATTCAAATTCCTTATCTTCTCTTACCTAGCCTATCTTATCTTTTCTAATCTCAAATTTTAAAATCAAATCTTTCTCATATCTTTTCTTTTTTCTTTTTTTTTATTTTTTATTTATTTTATTTTCTTACAAGTATCTTTAATTTTAAGACATATCTTTTTCAAAACTTCCTAACCAATTTCTCTCTCTTCATTTTTTTTGAAAATCCTCACCCACATCTTTTTCTAATCTTTTTAATTAATTAATTTAGTTTTCAATTTTTTTTATTTATTTTTCTTCAAATTTTTGAATTTATAGTCAATTTTTCATTTATTTTATTTTATTTTATTTTATTTTAATTTCGGTTCTCAAAAAAAATATTTTTATTTGCAATCCGCATCATCTCCCTTTCTCCATCATGGACCTAAGTGGAAATGAACAGTCCAGAAGGACTCTGGGGTCATATGCTAACCCCACTACTGCTTCATATGGGAGTAGTATCTGTATACCCTCCATTGGAGTCAGTAGTTTTGAGTTGAATCCCCAACTCATTATCATGGTGCAGCAAAGTTGCCAGTATTTCGGTCTTCCACAGAAAGAACTTATAGAGTTTCTGGCACAGTTTTTACAGATTGCTGACACAGTACATGATAAGAAAGTAGATCAGGATGTCTGCAGATTATTACTGTTTCCATTTGCTGTAAAAGACCAAGCTAAGAGGTGGTTAAATAACCAACCTAAGGCTAGCATAAGGACATGGAAACATCTGTCAGAAAAATTCCTGAATCAATACTTCCCTCCAAAACGGATGACACAGCTAAGGCTGGACATTCAAGGCTTTAAACAAGGAGATAATGAATCTCTTTATGATGCCTGGGAGAGATACAGAGAGATGCTAAGAAAATGCCCCTATGAAATATTTTCAGAATGGGTGCAGCTAGACATCTTCTATTATGGGATTACAGAGAAAGCTCAGATTTCTCTAGACCACTCAGCTGGTGGATCTATACACATGAGAAAGACAATTGAAGAAGCTCAAGAGCTCATTGATACAGTTGCCAGAAATCAGCATCTGTACCTAAATAGTGAATCTTCCATGAAAGAAGAGGATAAAACAGTAACTGCTGAACTCAGTCATGCAGAACAAGTTACTGAATTCAATCAGCAATTAGACTTTCTAACAAAATAGCTGGCCGAATTCAAGGAGATACTACAAGACACAAGAATGGCTAATATAAATATGGAGGTACAGTTGAAGAAAACAGAACAACAGTTATCAAAACAAATAACAGAAGAGTGCCAAGCAGTTCAATTAAGAAGTGGAAAAACATTAAATACCTCACTTCAAGGTAGCAGGAAGCCAATAAATGAACAAACTGCTATTCAAAATCCCTCTGAGGACAGTAAGAGCCCAGAGAGGAATAACTCTGGCGTCCAAACGCCAAAAACAGGCAGGGATTTGGCGTCAAACGCCCAATGGAAGCTCGGTTCTGGCGTTCAAATGCCAGGAACAAGTAAGGAGTTGGCGTCCAATGCCACTCCAGTTTCTAACTCTGGCATTCAAATGCTAGTGAGGGATCAGACACACACAAGTGCTGATAACAACCCCTCTAAAAAGGCTTCTCCAACCACCTCTGTAGGAAATAAACCTGCAGGAACTAAGGTTGAGGAATACAAAGCCAAGATGCCTTATCCTCAAAAACTCCGCCAAAAGGAGCAGGATAAGCAATTTGCTCGCTTTGCAGACTATCTTAGGACTCTTGAAATAAAGATTCTGTTTGCATAGGCACTTGAGCAAATACCCTCTTATGCCAAGTTCATGAAAGCGATCTTGAGTCATAAGAAGGATTGGAGAGAAACTGAAAGAGTTCTCCTCACTGAAGAATGTAGTGCAGTCATTCTGAAAAGCTTCCCAGAAAAGCTTAAGGATCCCGGGAGCTTTCTGATACCGTGCACATTAGAGGATAATTACACCAAGACAGCTTTTTGTGATCTTGGGGCAAGCATCAATCAAATACCTGCATCTACTATCAGAAAGCTTGGTTTAACTGAAGAAGTCAAACCAACCCGAATATGTCTCCAACTTGCTGATGGCTCCATTAAATACCCATCAAGCGTGATTGAAGACATGATCGTCAGGGTTGGGCCATTTGCCTTTCCCACTGACTTTGTGGTACTGGAAATGGAAGAGCACAAGAGTGCTACTCTCATTCTAGGAAGACCTTTCCTAGCAACTGGACGAACTCTCATTGATGTCCAAAAGGGGAAAGTAACCCTGAGAGTCAATGAGGATGAGTTTAAGTTGAATGCTGTCAAGGCTATGCAGCATCCAGACACACCAAAAGACTGCATAAAAGTTGATCTCATTGACTCTTTAGTAGAGAAAATCAACATGGTTGCGAGTCTCGAATCAGAGCTGGAAGACATCTTTAAAGATGTTCAGCCTGATTTGGAGGATTCAGAGGAATCGAAAGAACCTCTGAAACTTCCTCAGGAAGAGGAGAAACCTCCTAAACCCGAGCTCAAGCCATTACCACCATCCCTGAAATATGAATTTCTGGGAGAAGGTGACACTTTTCCGGTGATCATAAGCTCTGCTTTAAATCCACAAGAAGAGGAAGCACTACTTCAAGTGCTAAGGACACACAAGACAGCCCTTGGGTGGTCCATAAGTGACCTTAAGGGCATAAGCCCAGCTAGATGTATGCACAAGATCCTATTGGAGGTTGATGCTAAGCCAGTGGTTCAACCACAGAGGCGGTTAAATCCAGCCATGAAGGAAGTGGTGCAGAAAGAGGTCACCAAGTTACTGGAGGCTGGGATTATTTATCCTATTTCTGATAGCCCCTGGGTGAGCCCTGTCCAAGTTGTCCCCAAAAAGGGAGGCATGACAGTGGTTCATAATGAAAAATGAACTGATTCCTACAAGAACAGTTACAGGGTGGCGCATGTGTATTGACTACAGAAGGCTCAATACAGCCACCAGAAAGGATCATTTTCCTTTACCATTCATAGACCAGATGCTAGAAATACTAGCAGGTCATGATTATTACTGCTTTTTGGATGGCTATTCAGGCTACAACCAAATTGTAGTATATCCCCAAGATAAAGAGAAAACAGCATTCACATGTCCATCTGGAGTGTTTGCTTACAGAAGGATGCCATTTGGGCTGTGTAATGCGCCTGCAACCTTTCAGAGATGCATGCTCTCTATTTTCTCTGATATGGTGGAAAAAATTTCTGGAAGTCTTCATGGATGACTTCTCAGTATATGGAGACTCATTCAGCTCCTGTCTTGATCACCTGACACTGGTTCTGAAAAGATGCCAAGAGACTAACCTGGTTTTAAACTGGGAAAAATGTCACTTTATGGTGACTGAAGGGATTGTCCTTGGGCACAAGATTTCGAACAAGGGAATAGAGGTGGATCAAGCTAAAGTAGAAGTAATTGAAAAATTACCACCACCTGCCAATGTTAAGGCAATCAGAAGCTTTCTGGGGCATGCAGGATTCTATAGGAGGTTTATAAAGGATTTTTGAACCTCTGAGCAATCTGCTAGCTGCTGACACCCCATTTGTGTTTGACACAGAGTGTCTGCAGGCGTTTAAAACTCTGAAAGCTAAGCTGGTCATAGCACCAGTTATTTCTGCACCAGACTGGACATTAACATTTGAACTAATGTGTGATTCCAGTGACCATGCCATTGGTGCAGTACTGGGACAGAGGCATAACAAGCTTCTGCATGTCATTTATTATGCTAGCCGTATTTTAAACGATGCCCAGAAAAATTACACAACCACAGAAAAAGAATTGCTTGCAGTGGTTTATGCCATTGACAAGTTTAGATCATACTTAGTAGGATCAAAAGTGATTATGTACACTGACCATGCTACTCTTAAATATCTACTCACAAAGCAGGATTCAAAGCCCAGGCTCATAAGATGGGTGTTGCTTCTACAAGAGTTTGATATAGAAATAAGAGACAGAAAAGGGACAGAGAACCAAGTGGCTGATCATCTGTCCCGGATAGAACCAGTAGAAGGAGCGTTCTTTCCCTCTATTGAGATCTCTGAAACCTTTCTGGATGAGCATTTGTTTGCCATTCAGGAAACACCATGGTTTGCAAACATTGCAAACTATAAAGCTGCAAGGTTCATACCCAAAGAGTACAGCAGGCAACAAAAGAAAAAATTAATCACTGATGCAAAGTACTACTTGTGGGATGAACCATATCTCTTTAAGAGATGTGCAGACGAAATAATTCGTAGGTGTGTGCCCAGAGAAGAAGCACAAAAGATCCTATGGCATTGTCATGGATCACAATATGGAGGACCTTTCAGAGGTGAGCGAACAGCTACAAAAGTCCTCCAATGTGGCTTCTACTGGCCCACTCTCTATAAAGACTCCCGAGAGTTTGTGCGTAACTGTGACAGCTGCCAGAGAGCTGGTAATCTACCTCATAGTTATGCCATGCCTCAGCAAGGGATCTTGGAGATTGAGTTGTTTGATGTATGGGGTATTGACTTCATGGGGCCTTTCCCACCATCATACTCAAACACTTATATTCTGGTGGCAGTCGACTATGTATCCAAATGGGTAGAGGCCATTGCCACACCCACTAATGATACTAAGACTGTGTTGAAGTTCCTCCACAAATATATCTTCAGCAGGTTTGGTGTCCCTAGAGCACTAATTAGTGATGGGGGCACTTACTTCTGCAACAAACAGTTTTACTCTGCTATGGTCCGGTATGGAATTAGCCACAGGGTGGCAACTCCATACCATCCACAGACAAATGGGCAAGCTGAAGTCTCTAATAGAGAACTAAAAAGAATTCTGGAACGGACTGTAAGTACCCGTAGAAAGGATTGGGCAAGAAGCTTGGATGATGCTCTGTGGGCTTACAGAACAGCATTTAAGACTCCTATAGGGACCTCTCCATACCAGCTTGTGTATGGTAAGGCCTGTCATCTGCCCATGGAACTGGAGCATAAGGCCTACTTGGCAACCAGATTCCTAAACTTTGATGCCAAATTAGCTGGAGAAAAAAGATTGCTCCAGCTGAATGAGCTAGAGGAATTCAGACTCACTGCTTTCGAAAATGCCAAGCTTTATAAAGAGAAAGTAAAAAGGTGGCATGACAGAAAGCTGTCATCCAGAGTCTTTGAACCAGGACAGAAGGTTCTGCTGTTTAACTCTAGGCTCAGGCTATTCCCCGGGAAACTAAAATCCCGATGGAGGGGACCATATGTGATTACAAGTGTATCACCATATGGCTTTGTGGAGCTTCAAGACATTGATTCTAATAAGAAGTTCATTGTTAATGGACAGAGAATCAAGCACTATCTTGAAGGCAATGTTGAGCAAGAGTGCTCAAGGCTGAGGCTAGATTAAAAGCTCAGCAAGGTCCAGCTAAAGACAATAAAGAAGCACTTGTTGGGAGGCAACCCAATGTTATCTAATTATATCTATTTATTTTCTATTGCTATTTGATCATGTGAAGTCACAAAAACTACTGAAAAATAAAAAAATAGAATGAAAAATAGCAACAAAAATAGCACACCCTGGAGGGGGAGTATTCTGGCGTTTAAACGCCAGAAACAAGCATCTGTCTGGCGTTTAACGCCAGAAACAGGCACCAAGCTGGCGTTTAACGCCAGAAACAAGCATCTACCTGGTGTTAAACGCCATAAACAAGCTACATTTGGGCGTTTAACGCCAGAAACAGGCAGCAGTCTGGCATTAAATGCCAGGATTGCACAGCAAGGGCGTTTTACACGCCTAATTGGAGTAGGGATGTTAAGTCCTTGACCCCACTTGATCTGTGGACCCCCAGGATCCCCTCAGGATCTGTGGACCCCATAGGATCCCTACCTTTCCTTCTTCATTTTCACACAACACAACCCTATTTTCTTCCACTTGGCCGAATACATCTTCTTCCCCCATCTCCTCCATTTTCTTCTTCTTCTACTACTTTCTCTCTTCTTTTGCTCGGGGACGAGCAAACCTTCTAAGTTTGGTGTGGAAAAAGCATTGATTTTTTTTTGTTTTTCCATAACCACTAATGCCTCAAGGGATGCACTTCCCTCCATAAAACTATTAGGAGCAACAAAGACAAGAAAGAGACACAGAGGAGCTCAAGAGCACCATTGGTTTTTCAAGAAGAGAAAGACGCCACCCTCACTAAGGTGGACCCGTTCCTTAATCTGCTTGTTCTTATTTTCCTGTTTTTTGTTTATTATGCTTTATGTTTTATTTATATTTGTGTCTTTACTATATGATCACTAGTATCTAAGTGTCTATGTCTTAAAGATATGAATGTCCTATGAATCCATCACCTTTCTTAAATGAAAAATATTTTCTGAAAAAGAAAAAGAAGTACATGAATTTTCGAATTTTAAATAGTTTAATTATTTTGATGTGGTGGCAACACTTTTTGTTTTCTGAATGAATGCTTGAACAGTGCATATGTCTTTTGAAGTTGCTGTTTATGAATGTTAAATATGTTGGCTCTTGAAAGAATGATGAACAGGAGACATGTTATTTGATAATCTGAAAAATCATAAATATGATTCTTGAAGCAAGAAAAAGCAATGAATACAAAAGCTTGCAGAAAAAAAAATATATGCGAAAAAAATTAGAAAAAAAAAACGCAGACAGAAAAAGCAAAAAAGCTCTTTAAACCAAAAGGCAAGAGCAAAAAGCCAGTAACCCTTAAAACTAAAAGGCAAGGGTAAATAAAAAGGATCCAAGGCTTTGAGCATCAGTGGATAGGAGGGCCTAAAGGAATAAAATCCTGGCCTAAGCGGCTAAACCAAGCTGTCCCTAACCATGTGCTTGTGGCGTGAAGGTGTCAAGTGAAAACTTGAGACTGAGCGGTTAAAGTCAAGGTCCAAAGCAAAAACAGAGTGTGCTTAAGAACCCTGGACACCTCTAATTGGGGACTTTAGCAAAGCTGAGTCACAATCTGAAAAGATTCACCCAGTTATGTGTCTGTGGCATGTATGTATCCGGTGGTAACACTGGAAAACAGAGTGCTTAGGGCCACGGCCAAGACTCATAAAGTAGCTATGTTCAAGAATCAACATACTAAACTAGGAGAATCAATAACACTATCCGAATTCTGAGTTCCTATAGATGCCAATCATTCTGAACCTCAATGGATAAAGTGAGATGCCAAAACTATTCAAGAGGCAAAAAGCTAATAGCCCCGCTCATCTAATTAAGACTAATCTTCATAGATGTTTTTGGAATTCATTGTATATTCTCTTCTTTTTATCCTAGTTTATTTTTAGTTGCTTGGGGACAAGCAACAATTTAAGTTTGGTGTTGTGATGAGCGGATAATTTATACACTTTTTGGCATTGTTTTTAGTAAGTTTTCAGTGTAATTTAGTTAGTTTTTATTATATTTCTATTAGTTTTTAAATAAAAATCACAATTCTGGACTTTACTATGAGTTTGTGTAATTTTTTGTAATTTCAGGTATTTTCTAGCTAAAATTGAGGGAGCTGAGCAAAAATCTGATTCAGGCTGAAAAAGGACTGCTGATGCTGTTGGATTCTGACCTCCCTGAACTCAAAGTAGATTTTCTGGAGCTACAGAACTCCAAATGGTGCGCTCTCAATTGCTTTGGAAAGTAGACATCCATGGCTTTCCAGCAATATATAATAGTCCATACTTTGCTCAAGGATAGATGATGTAAACTGGCGTTCAATGCCAGTTCCATGTTGCAGTCTGGCGTCAAACGCCAGAAACAGGTTACAAATGGGAGTTGAACGCCAGAAATAGGTTACAACCTGAGATTTAACTCCAGAAACAGCCTAGGTATGTGAGAAGCTTAAGTCTCAGCCCCAGCACACACTAAGTGGGCCCCAGAAGTGGATTTTTGCACCATCTATCATAGTTTATTCGTTTTCTGTAAACCTAGGTTACTAGTTTAGTATTTAAACAACTTTTAGAGGTCTATTTTTGCACCTCATGACATTTTAGATCTGAATTTTGTACTCTTTGACGGCATGAGTCTCTGAACTCCATTGTTGGGGGTGAGGAGCTCTGCTGTGTTTCGATGAATTAATACAACTATTTCTGTTTTCTATTCAAACACGCTTGTTTCTATCTAAGATGTTTATTCGCACTTCAATATGATGGATGTGATGATCCGTGACACTCATCATCATCCTCAACCTATGAACGCGTTCTTGACAACCACATCTGTTCTACCTTCGATTGAATTAATATCTCTTGGATTCCTTAATCAGAATCTTCGTGGTATAAGCTAGAATCCATTGGCAGCATTCCTGAGAATCCGGAAAGTCTAAACCTTGTCTGTGGTATTTCGAGTAGGATTCAGGGATTGAATGACTGTGACGAGCTTCAAACTCACAAGGGTTGGGCGTAGTGATAGACGCAAAAGGATCAATGGATCCTATTCCAGCATGAGTGGGAACTGACAGATGATTAGCCGTGCGGTGACAGTGCACCTGGACCTTTTTCACTGAGAGGACGGATGGTAGCCATTGACAACGGTGACCCACCAACACACAGCTTGCCATAGGAGGAACCTTGCGTGCGTGAAGAAGAAGACAGGGAGAAAGCAGAGATTCAGAAGACAAAGCATCTCCAAAACTCCAACATATTCTCCATTACTGCAAAACAAGTATTTAATCCATGCTCTTTTATTCTCCGCAATTCATACTGATAATTATAATTGATTTCCTGACTAAGATTTACAAGATAACCATAGATTGCTTTAAACCAACAATCTCCGTGGGATCGACCCTTACTCACGTAAGGTATTACTTGGATGACCCAGTGCACTTGCTGGTTAGTTGTGCGAAGCTGTGAGAAATAGTCCATTAATATTGGCATACACAATTTCGTGCACCAACAGCAGAGCTCCACACCTTAATCTTTGGGGTGCAGAAACTCCGCCGTAGAAAATACATAAGTGAAAAAGGTCTAGGCATGACCGTGAGGCCAGCCTCCAAATGTAAATATACAAGTTCCAAAGATCAAAAGATGGTCAAAAGATTCAACCAAAGATAAAAGATGTAAAATAAATCTCTAAAAGTAGTTTTTATACTAAACTAGTAACCTAGGGTTACAGAAAATGAGTAACTAAGTGCAGATAGTGCAGAAATCCACTTCCGGGGCCCACTTGGTGTGTGCTTGGGCTGAGCATTGAAGCTTTTTCGTGCTTAGGCTGCTCTTGGAGTTAAACTCCAGCTTTGGTGCCAGTTTGGGCGTTTAACTCCAATTCTGGTGCCAGTTTGGGCGTTTTACGCCAAGATATTTTAGGCTGACTTTGAACGCTAGTTTGGGCCATCAAATCTCAGGCAAAATATGGACTATTATATATTGCTGGAAAGCACAGGATGTCTACCTTCCAACGCAATTGAGAGCACACCAATTGGGCTTCTGTAGCTCCAGAAGATTTACTTCGAGTGTAGGGAGGTCAGAATCTAACAACATCTGCAGTCCTTTTTTAGCCTCTGAATCAGATTTTTGCTCAGGTCCCTCAATTTCAGCCAGAAAATATCTGAAATCACAGAAAAATACACAAACTCATAGTAAAGTCTAGAAATATAATTTTTGAATAAAAACTAATAAAAATATAATAAAAAGTAACTAAAACATACTAAAAACTATGTAAAAATAATGCCAAAAAGGGTATAAATTATCCGCTTATCAGTCAACAAGGATTCTTCACCTTGTGTTTTTACTAGCATATCGTCGACGTAGAACTCCATCAGTTTCCCAATGTATTCTACGAAGACTTTATTCATTAATCCTTGGTAGGTAGTTCCTGCATTCTTGAGTCCGAACGGCATGACGATATAACAGTAATTTGCTTTGGGAGTTAAGAACGAGGTCTTTTCTTGGTCGGGTGGATACATCGGGATTCGGTTGTATCTAGAATAAGCATCCATGAAGGAGAGGTACTTGTATCCCAAAGATGCATCCACTAGAGCGTCTATACTTGGTAGTGGGTAGGGATCTTTTGGGCAAGCTTTATTGAGGTCGGTGTAGTCAGCGCACATCCGCCACTTCCCATTTGACTTCTTTACCAAGACAACATTGGCTAGCCATAGTGGGTATTTGACTTCTCTTATGAATCCTACCTCCAGTAAGGCTTGCACCTATTCTTCTACAGCTTGGGACTTTTCTGGTCTGAGCTTCCTACGCTTCTGCTACACTGGCCGAGATCCTGGGTATACCGCCAGTTTATGGCACATTAGTTTGGGATCTATGCCTGGCATGTCTGCGGCCTTCCATGCAAAGAGATCGGCGTTCTCCTTTAGGAATTGTATCAGAGATTCCTTCACGTCTCTTTTCAAGGTTCCCCTGATATTTGTCATTTTATCCTGAGCATCACAGATTTGGACCTCTTTAGTCTCGCCTTCCGGTTGTGGGCGGGATTCTTCACGAGCTTGAATTCCCCCGAGTTCAATGGTGTTGACTTCCTCTCCTTTGGGGTTGCGTTTGAGGTTCAGACTTTCATTGTAACAGCGTTGCGCAATTTTTTGGTATTCTTTTATCGTGGCGATCCCTTCTGGAGTTGGGAACTTCATACATAGATGTGGAGTTGAAACTACTGCTGCGAGCTGGTTTAATGTTGTCCGACCTATTAGAGCATTGTAGGCTGAGCTTACGTTGACTACTATGTAGTCTATGTTTAGTGTCCTTGACCGTGTTCCCTCTCCAAAGGTTGTATGTAGTGAGATATATCCGAGTGGTTTGATTGGAGTATCTCCTAAACTGAATAAGCTATTCGGATATGCTCTGAGCTCTTTTTCTTGTAAGCCTAGTTTGTCGAAGGCAGATTTGGACAAGATATCCGCAGAGCTTCCCTGGTCTACTAGTGTCCTGTGAAGATTAGCGTTGGCCAATATGATAGTAATGACCATGGGATCGTCATGTCTCGGGATGACGCCTATTGCATCTTCTTTAGTGAAGGTAATTGTGGGGAGGTCGGTTGACCTCTCTTCTTCCCCGACATGATATACTTCTTTAAGATGTCTTTTGCGAGATGATTTAGAGATCCCTCCCCCTGCGAATCCTCCATTTATCATGTGGACATGTCTCTTAAGAGTGTGAGGTGGTCGTTCAATTCGTCCGACCTCTTCATCCCTTCTTCTTTTTCTTGGTTCATCTGTCTTGTTGGCTAAGTATTGATCTAGTCGACCTTCTCTTGCCAATTTCTCTATGACATTCTTCAGGTCAAAACATTCATTAGTGGGATGTCCGTAAATTCAGTGATACTCGCAGTACTCTGTCCGATTTCCCCCTCCTTTTTTGTTTTTTATTGGGCGAGATGGAGGGATCTTCTCAATGTTTCATATTTCTCGGTAAACATCTACAAGGGACACCCAAAGTGGGGTGTAGTTGTGGTATTTTCTTGGTTTCCCACTGGGTTGATCTTCTTTCTTCTTGGACTCTTTGTCCTTGTCCTTAGATGGGTAGGAGAATCCAGATTTCGAGGTCTCTCTGAGTTGTGAGTTTCCCTCCATGTTAATGTATTTTTCTGCTCGCTCTTGTACCTCGTTCAAGGACGTCGGATGCTTTTTTGATATGGAGTGGCTAAAGGGTCCTTCTCTTAGGCAATTGATGAGACCCATGATGGCTGCTTCTGTTGGCAGACTTTGTATGTCCAGACATACTTTGTTGAATATGTAATTGCGGAGACTTTCCTGTTCTCCTTGCTTGATCCCTAACAGGCTAGGGGCGTATTTGGCTTTGTCCTTCTAGATGGAGAATCTGGCAAGGAATTTTTCGGCTAAGTCGTCAAAACTTGAAATAGACCTAGGAAGCAAACTGTCAAACCATTTTTTTGTCAGGGTTGTTGGGAAGGCTTTGCATTGAACGGCATCTGAGGCATTGGTGAGATACATTCTGCTTCTGAAGTTGTTGAGATGATGGCTGGGATCCGAGGTACCGTCATATGACGTCATGTCGGGAGCTTTAAAATATTTTGGAACTTTAGCCTTCATGATCTCTTTGCTGAAGGGATCTTGGTCCTTGTGGGAGTTATCCTCATGGTTGGAAGTAGCAGTTCTGGTCTTGAGGTTGGATTCGAGCTTTAGAAGCTTATCCTTTAGATCTCGTCGTTGCCTAGTTTCTCTGCGGAGGTCTCTTTTAGCTTCTCGCTGATATTCAGCCTCTTGTTTGAGCTGTTTGAGGCAATCTTGTTGTTCTTGGATGGCTTCCAAGATTTCTATGTTTGTGTTGGAGGGTTACTTATCCCCCTTGTTTTGAGGCACATCTTTTGATGTAGCATCCGTGTTTTTAAGCGGAGTTCTTTCTTCCAAACCAGAATTGCGGTCGTTGTCATGGTCGTCTGCCATGGTGATGAGATGACTTCCAGGTTCCCCGGCAATGGCGCCAATGTTCCGAGGGTTACCTAAAACTGAAGGTCGATCTCGGATGAGATCTGTTGTGGTGGCCAGAGCTGTCGTGTCCGACTTGTTGGACTTGGTGGTGCTGCTGATCCTTCGTCACCGGAGGGTGGTGGTACCTGCAGGAGACTCCGATGCTTAAGTTAGCATGGGCTTTTAGCAAGTTTTTAGTAGAATCAGAGTATAAGTTATACCTGGGTACTCCAGTGTATTTATAGTGGCGTGGGCTGACCTTTCTAGATAAGATAAGTTAGTTATCTTATCTTTATCTTTCAAGTAAGGTCATCTTTATCTTCAGGGAGTATCGCCTCTATCTTTCTAGGCTGTAGCTGCCTTTAGATTTAGGCTATGTCCTTTAGCTTGGGCTTTTGTAGCGATTTGGCCAAACTCTTTTAAAGAAGAGGTCAGTTGTACTGACTTGAAGAGGTCGGTTGCTTTGTCCTCGATCACCCCAGGTAGGATAGCTCGACCTAGGGTATGAACAATAAGGTTACTTAGAATGTGCTTGGTTTGAGAATTTTCAATTTTCATTTCCATTCAAAATGAAAAATAGAAATGAAAATATATTAGTTTGATTTTAATGATAACTGTTTCTATGAAAATGTTTTCAAAATAAGGTGAAAATAAGGAAACACTAATTCTTTGTTTTCATAATTTTGATTTGAAAACTTTGAAAATGCAGTGGCATATAAATAATTATGGAGTACCTTTCTTTAATGCTCATCACAACCAAAAATGAAAAGAACGTATTTCCTCTAAATCTATATCTCTTTATTCCTTTCTTTGTGCTGCCTCTATCCTCTCTATCTTCTCTACTCTTCTTTAATTCGTCGTTACTCTCCTTCAGTTGCCTCCTGTCACTTTTCTTTCGGTAATTTTTTTTTTGAAATTAATAAAACATTCCTTTTTTTTCCTATGTGTTTTTGTTTTCGAAATGACATTTTGGGGAATTTTGGTTTCTCCTAATTTTTTAGCATTGTGTTGATTTTTTTAAGATTCTAGGTTTTGTTTTACTTCACTCCTATTGCTAATAATTACATGTAACATTGTAGATATCTCGGGTTTGCTGCGTTACTGCGTTTTGCTTCTTGTGCTTCTCTCGTTCGTTTTTCTTAAAATTAGGTTGGTGCTCCTTTTGTTGCTTCTGTATTGTTTTGTTTGATTTTGTTTTCTTTGCTTTTGCAGTATGTCTTTTGTCTCCTGAGTAGGGGTAGTAGGAAATTAGGTAGGGATGTCACTGTTTTAATATAGTTTCATGATTGCAATAGTAGTTCAAGAACAGGGGAAAGGTGCCCCTGTTATTTAGGTGTTCTTAGGTGCATTAGTATGGAATTTGTATGGCTTTCTTGCTTTGGAGAGTGGGCTGATGGTGGTTGATATACTGGTTATTGTGAATATTGTAAATATGTTTGCCTTTTTGTTTCTTTGTTAGTTGTTTCTAGTTTTAGGAGTTTATTTTCGTTATTTCTTATTAGCTTTTATTTTTATTTTCTCTTGCTACTGAATTCTCACCCCTTTGACTATGAGTTTGGTTCAAATTATGTTGTAGGGAATGGAAGCTGCAATGAGAACATGCATCAAGATTGGGACAATCAAAGGTGGAAGGAGCCTCAAGCTTATGGACAACCTCCGTGGCAATAACCCTCTCCAATGTACTACGAGCAAGAGCCATTCCATGATGCATACCAAGACAATGGATATGGTGGACCTCCTTGTGACTACCAACAACCACCACCATATGCCTATGAACTCCCTCTTCAACATAGCTTTGAACCACCATACTTACAAGCCCCCTACAATCAAACACTTCCATATGACCCTAACCCATATCTACCATACCAACCACCATATGAGCCATACTTAGAACCACCCACATTCCAACCCAGTTACTCCCAAGAACCACCACCTCAATATACACCACTTCTAATGTATGCAAACTTTCAACCACAAGATGAATTTGCCTTTCCACCACAACCATCCATAGAGGAATGTCCATATCCATCAATCCAAGAGCAATATGATCCTAATTATGTTATCCAAGCAGAACAAGAACCATGGGATCTTTTTAAGGAAGCAATGGACCGACTTCAAGCAACCATCCATTAAATAGAGTGAGAGAAAGGCCGAAAAGCACACGAAGCTCTCATGGCAAACATTGCCAAAACAAGAGCTACCATCGACCCATGGGACTCATGCAACAAACAAAGCATTTCCATGGATGAATGTGTAAAGTCAACCGAAGAGCAGAGCATGAAAGAGATCTTAGAATCTCAACTTGAGAACAAGGGACTGGAGTGCGTTGTGCAACAAGTGGAAAAGATGGAGAGTGTTGAACCGCCACATCCTTATCATGATGAACCACCCTCCTATTATGAACCCCTTCTATGAACCCCTTCTCCCAACCAATGAACCCTCATATCAATTCTACTCTCCAGTGGATGACTGACGAGGCGGAAAATTGCCAATTAAGAATTTATAATAAGAACAGCATTGCAAGTACAGTTCTTAACTGACGAAAATTCTGCTTATCAATTTAAAAGGGGTTGTCACAAAATTAGAATAAAAATACTGGGAGTAGGAATCGCAGGTCGTCTCCCAACGAGTTGACAAAAGAGTGCTATTTTATTAGTCAAGAATTTTTTGAGAAATTTTAAGAGTTGGAGAACAAAAAAATAAATGATTGTAAATTAAAGCAATGTAAATTAAAAGAGATTTATGTATTCAAAATAAAAAGCCTTGACCGGGAGAAGATTAATCGGAAGTTCTATCATTGTTGGAATTCTCCCAAGTGTAATAGTAAGAGGTTATTGTTTTAACTTAGTTAACCCTTACCGAATAAAGAAAAGTCAAGTGATTGAGCTAACTTTGATTCGCAAGTCCTAATCCTCTCCTATGGAAGGATTAGCATTAGTGACTAGAGAATTGGCCAACAATTTCCAATTAAAATCAACACTTGAGTATTCTAACTCAAGGGTCTCCTTTTAATCAACTCCCAAGTCAAGTTGGGAGTCTACTCCATTGACATGAACATTACGTTCACAGGCATATAAAGAGAATAGAAAGAAGACATGATAAATTAAATAAAATAGGAACTGAAAATTAATTAAAGGTAAAAGTAATTCTTTGCATTAATAAATTCCAAAATCATAAACATACGTATTTGAATAGGGTTAGTGGGCAATTAAAAGAGTAAAGGAATAAGGAAACAAACTAGAATAATGGAAACTTCAACGGAGGTAGTGACTCTTCTCAATATCCAAATCAAAAGCATAAAACTTTAAAGCTATGAATGTGAAGAAACCTAGAGGAAGTAGTAGAATTATCTCTAAGATTCTAATCTAAAACTCAAAAACTATGTGAATGAGAATGTGTGTTGAGTCTCTGCTTGTCCCCTGGCTCTAGTCTGTGTTTTTGGGCCGAAAACTGGGTTCAAACTCAGCCCAAAATTGCCCCTAGCGTCTTCTTCGTTTTCTGCACGTGGCGCATGTCACCCCTACGCGTCAGCCATACGTACGCGTCGCTGGTCATCTTCGCGTGTCACGCTTACGCGTCAGGTATGCACACGCGTCACCGTGCAAACTCCAATTCATGCACATGCGTGAGTCATGCGTGTGCGTCGCTTCTCGCTGGTTGTCTCCTTTATTTCTTGTGTTTCTTCTATTTTTGCAAGCTTCTTCTCCATCTCTAAGCCATTCCTGCCCTATAGAGCCTGAAAACACTTAACACAAAGATCACGACATCGAATGGTATAAAGGGGAATTAAAATACACAATTTAGAGGCTTAGGAAGCAAGTTTTCAACCATAGAACAAAATTGGAAAGGAATTGTAAACTCATACAAATTGTATAAATAAGTGTGCAAAGGCTTGATAAAAACCACTCAATTGAGCACAAGATAAACCATAAAATAGTGGTTTATCAATCTCCCCACACTTAAACATTAGCATGTCCTCATGCTAAGCTCAAGGAGACAAAAGAAATGAATGGGGGAAAGTAAGACTCATGAGATGCAACCTATGAATGCGAATGCAACTATATGCTAAGATATTTCTGTATTACTTGGTTAAAAGTAATCAAGTTCTCCAAGACAAACATAAGTCAGATTCCACTAATTCAAATGACACAATAAAAGACAAGTAAACTTGTAAGAAGGCAGCTCATGAAAGCAGGGAACATAGAATCAAGCATTGAACCCTCACTGGTAGTATATATGCACTCTAATCGCTCAAGTGTCTAAGGTTAATTTACTCTACTCTTCTCTAGTCATGCTTTCTAAAACTTTGTTCTTCATCTAACCAATCAAAAAATATTTAGGATACCAATGCAAACATCATGAGGTCTTTTCAAGGTTGTAATGAGGCTAAGGTAAGGGTGAGGATATATATATAGCCAAGTGAGCTATAATATGAATCTTTGGCTAACCTAAGTTCTCACCTAACACACACACACTCTATGTAATTCTAAAATTATGCCTAGCTACCCAAAATTCCCACTTTTGCATCACATATTCATGTATCAAATTTTTCTTTAATTTCACTACATATGCATTGATCTTTTATTAAACTTAACATTGGGGTAATTTTGTCCCCTATTTATTTATTTATTTATTTATTTATTTATTTATTTATGCTAATTATTTTATTTTATTTTATTTTATTTTGATGAACATGAAAGCAAACATAACATTTCAATGCATATGGTTTTTCTTGTTTCATGAGTAGGCACCCAAATTCTCAATATTTAAGTAAGGTAGAAACACAACACATTCCCATTAACCCAGGTTTCCATAATTTCCCACACATAGTTAACACACTATCTTAAGCTAACCAAAGATTAAAATCAAGTAATTAATTGTCTTTCCACTTAAGGCTAGTGATGTGGTAAAATATAAAAAAAATGGGATTAAAAGGCTCAAAGTGGCAAACAAAGGTAATTGAAATGGTAGGTTTTTTGGGATAAGTGAGCTAATAACAAATGATGGCCTCAATCACATGTATGCATGCGAATATACTAAACAATGGACATATAGAATGGAACAAAGTAAAGATTGCAATCATAGATAAGAAAACACACAAGAATAAAATGTTATGGTTAAATAATGTAACCATGTAATTAAGTTCAAATCTCACAGGTTGTGTGTTCTTAACTATCAACCATGCTCTACTTTTACAATCCTTAGACAAGTTTAGCACAAATTTTCAATTTAAATTAGTGAAATACTATAAAAAGGGTCTTGAAAAGAAACTCATTACTTTAACCTAGCAAAACATATATGCAAGTAATTATTATCATGCAATCTATCCTATCTAACAAAAGAAAAGAGTCAAATGTTGGTGTTAAGAGAGAGAAGTTACCTCCGGAAGTCAAGGACTGACCTCCCCACACTTAAGGCATGGCACGGTTCTCTGTGCCATCAGTAAGGAGCAAGGTAGGGCTGGAAGCATCGCCTCCACTGTCTGGTTTTCCATGGCTCCCTGTGCTACTAGATGAAGGGGAGTCTGGGGTATCCTTCTGTTCTGGAGGTGGGTGTGTACCAACTATGAGTTCCTTTAAATAATTGTCTCGGCACTTGTTACGGTGCTCCATTTGCTCCATCCGCCGGTCTTGCCGGTCGAACCTCTCAAGGATCTGAAGGAACATTTGATGGATGGATGGTACTTGTGGTGTGGATGATGGTGGAGTGGAAGAAGAAAGAGTATCCAGGGATGGGCTGGCAGGCCGGCTCACAGAGGGAACTGGTGGCTTGATGTACTTCCCATTCGGGACATTTTGGTCGGCCCTGGGGAGGATGACCTTCGTGTCTCCTACCTGATAGGGTACACCTGCTGCAGAGACTAAATCTAAAACCAAGGCGGGGAAAGGCAGGTTACCCGCAATCTGGACATGTCCCATTGCTTGTCGAATGTGTCGGGGTAAGTTGAGGGGTTACTCTGTCAGGATGCACCAGATGAGAACAGCCATGTCTGCTGTGAATGTCGACTCGTGAGTGCTCAGAAAGATATAGTGGGACATAATCTGTGCCCACACGCGAGCCTCCAAGGTGAGTGACTAGGCTGAGATGCTCTTGGGTTTTGAACGATGCTGCCCGTAGATCCAGGTGCTGCCAGGTTGGGCGATAACTCTATGGACACTGCCCCAGTTGAACTGATACATCTGGTGCTTAAGAGAGGCTTCTTGATATGCATCTAATCCCTCTAGACTAGGTGGAAGATCCAGTGCTTGCTGTATGGCACTCTTAGAGACAGGAACTTAGTGCTGACAAACATAGACAGTCTGCAGGGTAGGCAAGTGGAAGTTGGAGTAGAATTCAACTACCCATGATAAGTTGGCTTCTCGTGGCTACCTCCTCAGAAATCCCCACTGTCTCCTGTCGATGCGGGGCTCCACAAAATCAATAAAGTGTGTTGGAACAATGAGTAGATGCTCATTGTTGTAGTTCCTCTCAGCTAGGATGGGGAACATCTGTTCGCAGTAACGGTTAGTGAACCGTGTTGAGTCCCGTGCGGGAAAGGCTTTCTCTGATTCATCAACTTTAATGATCCTCTTCACCCGCTTTGTTGGTGGCTTTACGCTTGTAGATGGAAGCGCTTTAGCCAGAACTCTCTTGGTTCCTCTCCTTGCTGGTGTCTTGTTAGTGGCTTTCTCTTTGTCTTTCTTAGTACCCATGCCTAAGAAAGAAAGAAAGAGGAAGACTGTGAAAGATATATATAACTAAAAACAGGAGGGAGAAAATTCCAAGTGATAATGAATGCCAAAGAAAAGTTAGGAGCTTAAATACATGGTAGCTACAACATGTAGGTAAGATAGCAATGAAGATCAAGAAGGCAATTCATGATAATTAGATGCAAGATGGGAAAATTATGTAGTAATAGGCATGAGAAGCATAATTCAAGCATCAGGTATTAAATGTGCCAAGAAAGGAGCACGTAGATGATGACAATTGTGAATGATAATCCCAAATATATGTGGAGTACGAGTATTGTGAAAAAGAGGCATTCAAGTAAAAGAGTAAAATAAAATAGAGTTCAAGATGCCATAAGTGCTTTTTCACAAACATTTGGTGGGCAGGTTAAAGTAGGAATGAAAATAATATAATCCAAATGTATATGAGAGCTAAAATTAAATGTCAATTGTCAAATCACTCCTCATAATATCCACAAGCTCAAGAATAATAAGGTAATATCCAAATAAAACTCCAATACCAACATAAGATTGCATGAAAAAGAAAGAAAAAGAAACCATAAATAATGAAGCTAAAAGAAAAATTGAGAAGAAAGAAAAGTAAGTAAATGCAATAACTAAAAGAGAAAGAAAATAGTAGAGTAGAGGGAGGAAAAGAAACCTGATGAAGAAGATGAAGAAGGGAAGAAGAAAGTAGTAGAAATAAGAAGGAATAAGGAGGAAAGAAAGAAGAAGAAAGAAGGAAAAAGAGATAGGATTGGAAAAGAATTAGGATTGGGGGAGGGGAAAATTGAAATCAGGCGGCAAATTGGTTTAATTGTGCGTCGCATGCAACGCGTACGCGTGTAGCACGTGTACACGTGGGTCGCGCTAATTCCAAGCTACGCGTAAGCGTCAAGGATGCGAACGTGTGATATGGATTGTGCGAATGGCGCGAAGGCATCAATGCGCACGCACAACTCTCTGTTCGTTCTGCACTTGGGGCCAAAATCGCATACGACGCGTGCGCATCGTGCACGTGCACGCGTGCATTGCCATTTAGTGAAAATGATGCGCACACATTAGGGACGCATACGCGTAATGGGGATTGTGCTCCCAGCACAGTTCCAGCCCACACCAACATAACTCTCTGGCCAAACACCCATTTACGTCGATTTCCTTATCCACGCGTGCGCGTGCTTGATGCGTACGCGTGGAGTGCCAAGTTTGCAAATGACGCGCACGCGTCATGGACGCGTACGCGTGATCATGTTTGTGCACAACGCAAACTTCCTGCGCCACTCCCGCGCAGCTCTCTGTTCAATCCTTCTGATTCTCGCACTCACATATGACGCGTACACATCATGGACGCTCACGCGTCGAGTGCTTTTTTTTTTATGCAGAATGCAGAATGTAGATGATTATGCAGAAATTATGAATGAACACCTGTGAAAAGAAAAATAAAATAAAATAAAAATAAGAATGAAAAGGAACGATCATACCATGGTGGGTTGTCTCCCACCTAGCACTTTGCTTTTACGTCCTTAAGTTGGACGGTCCATAAGCTCAGTCTGCTTCTGTTGGTGAATTTTCCAAGAGGAAGACCTCAAGCTCTTTATTGTCCTTCATGTTCTCACCATGATACAGCTTTAATCGATGTCCATTAACCTTGATGAATTTGGAACTTGAAGGATGACTCAGATGAAAGACTCCGTATGGCTCTACCTTCTCTACTCTATAGGGGCCTTACCATCTTGATCTCAGCTTTCCTGGCATGAGACTCAGCCTTGAGTTGTAAAGGAGAACTAGCTCCCCAGGTCTAAACTCTTCTCTTGATATGCTTGTCATGCACAACCTTCACTTTCTCTTTGTATAATATGGAGTTGTCATATGCTTCGAGTCGAAGGGTCTCCAGTTCTACTAGTTGCAGCTTCCTTTCAGCACTAGCTTTCTCAAATCCCATGTTGCATTCCCTCACAGCCCAGAAATCTTTGTGTTCCACCTCCACTGGGAGGTGACAAGCCTTTCTGTATACGAGACGGAAGGGACCCATCCTGATGGGTGTCTTGTATGCTGTCCGATAAGCCCAAAGCGCATCAACAAGTCTGGTGCTCCAGTCCTTCCTATGAGGCTTGACTATCTTCTCCAATATACGCTTTATCTATCTGTTAGACACCTCGGCTTGCCCATTAGTCTAAGGATGGTAAGCGCTGTGGCTACCTTGTGAACGATGCCATGTTTCTTAAGTAGGCCTGTTAATCTCCTGTTACAAAAGTGAGTGCCTTGATCACTCACGATTTCTCGTGGTGATCCAAAGCGACAGATAATATGGTTTCTAACAAAAGAGACAAAAATGTTAGCATCATCAGTACGGGTAGGAATTGCTTCCACCCATTTAGAAACATAATCTACAGCTAACAATATGTATAAGAAACCACTAGAGTTTGGGAATGGACCCATGAAGTCAATGCCCCAAACATAAAAAATTTCACAGAATAGCATAAGCTGTTGGGGCATCTCATTTCTCTTGGATATATTTCCAAACATTTGGCATGAGAAAAAAGATTTACAGAAGGCAGTAGCATCCTTAAAAAGAGTGGGCCACCAGAATCCACAGTCTAAAATTTTTCTAGCCGTTCTTTAAGGGCCAAAATGTCCACCACTCTCAGAAGAGTGGCAAGCCTCTAAAATGGACTGGAATTCTGATTGAGGCACACACCTTCTAATTATCTGGTCAGTACCATACCTCCATAAATATGGGTCATCCCATATATAATATTTGGACTCGCTTTTTAGCTTGTCTTTTTGATGCTTAGTAAAATTAGGAGGGAAGGTATGACTAACTAAATAATTAGGTATAGGTGCATACCAAGGAACTACTTCAGATATTGCGTACAAGCTATCTAATGGGAAAGCATCAATTATAGGAGTGGAATCATCCTTAATGTGCTCAAGGCGACTCAAGTGGTCCGCCACTAAATTCTGGGAACCACTCCTATCCTTAATTTCTAAATCAAATTCTTGCAGCAACAATATCCAACGTATTAACCTTGGTTTGGACTCTTTTTTAGCTAATAAATATTTTATAGCTGCATGATATGAGTATACTACCACTTTAGTACCAAGTAAATAAGTTCGGAGTTTATCCAGAGCAAAAACAATAGCCAGAAGCTCCTTTTCTGTGGTAGTATAATTAGACTGAGCAGCATCTAAGGTCTTAGAAGCATAAGCAAATACGAAAGGATACTTACCTTCGCGCTGAGCCAGCGCCACTCCTACTGCATGGTTGGAGGCGTCACACATAATCTCGAAAGACTGGCTCCAGTCGGGTCCTCTCACAATCGGAGCTTGAGTCAAGGCGATCTTCAGCTTATCAAATGCATTCATGCAGTCCTCACTCAGCTCGAACTCAACATCCTTCTGCAGTAGTCTGGATAAATGCAATGCTACCTTACTGAAGTCCTTGATAAATCTCTGGTAGAAACATGCATGACCAATGAACGAACGGACTTCCCTTACGGAGGAGGGGTAATGTAAACTAGAAATCACATCTACCTTTGCTAGATCTACAAAAATACCAGTATTAGAAACAACGTGTCCTAGAACAATACCTTGTTTTACCATAAAATGACATTTTTCAAAATTTAACATAAAGTTTGAATTAACACACCTGTCTAATACTCTAGCTAAACTATCCAAGCAAAGGCTAAATGAATCACCATACATACTAAAGTCATCCATGAAAACTTTCATACAGTTCTCAATAAGATCTGAGAAAACACTTATCATGCACCTTTGGAAAGTAGCCGATGCATTACACAAGCCAAAAGGCATTCTCTTGTATGCATACGTTCCAAAGGGACATGTAAAAGTAGTCTTCTCATGATCTTTAGGAGCTATATGAATTTGAAAATAGCCAGTGTAGCCGTCTAAAAAGCAGTAGTGTGATTTACCTGACAAGCGATCGAGCATCTGATCGATAAATGGCAGGGGGTAGTGATCCTTGCGAGTGGCGTGGTTGAGGCACTATTGGATGAGTTTTGCTCGATGGTCTAGATTTTCTTCTTATAGAAAAGAATTACTTCGTTGTAAGCATAGCTCCAAACTAACAAACAATTCTCACATCAAAAATTTTGGTTGTCACAAAGAACAAACCCCAAATAAGAATTAACCGATGTATTTAGACTCCGGGTCGTCTCACAAGAAATTGCAATGAAGTGTTCAATTATTGGCTATGAGGATGCAAGGGGGGGTTTGATTTTATATTTTTGCAAGAAAATAAAAGACAAGAAAGTAAAATAACAAGAACTAATAAAAGAAATAGAAAGAACTCTTGGCTAGACATAGATAATTGAGATCACCATCCTTGTCAACAAACCATATATTGATAATTATGAGGGGCCAACCTATTAAGTCTACCTCCAAAAGCTTTAAGTACGTAATATCTACTCCTAAGCTTGAGGTATATCAAATAGGCTTGATCACATCAACCCATAAGTCCCAACCTATCTACTAATTAGATTAGTAGTGGGTTAGTGTCAATGGATATCAAATTAATCACCAAGGGTTCTCAAATCACCAAATCATTGAGACCCAATGACTCAAGGTCACTCAAGTCCCTTAGCCTAGGCCAAGAGTAAAAAAATCTACTCAAAAACTAAAGGTGACATTTTAACAAACACCTAGAGTGCAAGAAAAGTAAACATCATAAAATGCAAGAATTAAAAGAAACACATAACTAACATAAGCAATAAATCAACAATAACAATCAAGATAAACATAGAAGAGCATGGAAACATAAAATTGCATTAAAGAAAATTAAGATCCAACAATGGTTCATAAACATAAAAGAGAGTAAAATAAGAAATTAACAAGAAAAACTAAGATTGAGACAATAGAACACTAAAATATAATGAGAGCTAAAATCAAAACAAGAATTGAAAGAGAAATTTGAGAGTGATTAACTTAACTTTACCTTAATTTCTATCCTAAATCTAGCGAGAGGAGAGAGCCTCTCTCTCTAGAATTCTATCCTAAAACATGATGAAAACTAAACTATGACTACTTGGTTCATTCCCCCCTCAATCCTTGGGTTGAATAGCATCATAAATGAGTTGGATTGGGCCCAAAATGAGCTAGAAATCGCCCCCAATGAGTTGCCCAAAGTGGACCCACGCTGCTCCATCAGCATGCACGCGTACAGTGCATATGTGCATCTCTAGACTTCAGGAAACTATAGCAAATTTTATATCATTTTGAAGCTCCGGATGTTATCTTTCCAACGCAACTAGAACCGCCTCATTTGGACCTCTGTAGCTCAAGTTATGGTCGATTGAGTGCAAAGAGGTCAGGCTTGACAGCTTTGCGGTTCCTTCATTTCTTCATGAGTTCTCCCACTTTGCATGCCTTTCTCCTCACTTCTTCCATCCAATACTTGCCTTATGAACTTGAAATCACTCAAAAAAACATCAAGACATCGAATGGAACTAATGTGAGTTAAAATCACCAATTTAAGGGCCTAAAAAGTATGTTTTCACATTTAAGCACAAATCAAGGGAGAATTGTAAAACCATGCTATTTCATTGAATAAATGTGAGAAAAGGTGATAAAATACCCCAAATTAAGCACAAGATAAACCACAAAATTGGGGTTTATCAAAATTTCCCACACTTAAACTAAGCATGTCCTCATGCTAAGAATAAAGAAGGACAAGAAAAGGGTATGAACATTTATTCAATACAAATAAACTATATGCACCTATCTATACGAATGCAACTAAATGCAAAATGATTCTACCTACTTGGTTAAAAGTAAATCAGTCCCAAGAACACATATGAACAAGTAGGGCTAAGGTCATATGACGACTCACAAACTCTACCAATTCAAATATCAAAATGAAGTTCAAATAGACTTGCAAGAAGAAAGCTCATGAAAGTCGGGAATAAGGAATTGAGCATCGAACCCTCACCGGAAGTGTATCCGCTCTAGTCGCTCAAGTGTATAGGGTCGATTCACTCAATTCTCTTCTACTCATGCTTTCTATGATTTGTTTTTTATCTAACAATTAACAATTATTCAATGCATACATACATTCATCAGGAGGACTTATTCATAGGTTGTAATGAGGCTAGGGTAAAGGTAAGGATGCATATGGCCAAGTGAGCTTGAAATTTGAATCTTTAATTAGCCTAAGCTCTCACCTAACACATATAACAACCTATACAATTCTAATACAATGCCTAGCTACCCATGATTCCCAATTTTTTTCACATACTCATGCATTCTCTTTAATTAACATTCCATATGCATTGATTTTTATTGAACTTTACTTTGGGGCATTTTTGTCCCATTTTTATTTCTTTTTCTTTTTTTTCTTTTTCTATATTTTTTTCTTTTATATATATATATATATATATATATATATATATATATATATATATATATATATATATGTTCTTTTTCTTTTTCTTTATCATTTTTTTCTAAAGTATATACAAATGTATCAATGCATATAGTTTTACATATAGTGCATGAATATGTACCCAATTCTCAATATTTTTAACAAAAATAAAAATTACACTTTTACCTCAATCAATGTCCCAAGTTTCCCATACCCAAATGATACACACCCTCACTAGCCTAAGCTAATCAAAGATCCAAATTAAGGTCATTTATTGTTTTCATTTAGGGGTAGTGATGTGCTAACATTAAGAATAAAAGGGATTAAATAGGCTCAAAATTGGCTAACAATGGTTGATGAAAGGTAGGCTATTTGGGGTAAGTGAGCTATATGAAATGATGGCCTCAATCATATAAATGCATGTATACATGGAATAATGGACATAAAGAATCAAACAAATCAAAGATTACAATCATAGAAAGAGAACAATACACACAAGAATGAAAATAAGTGGTTATGTGATGTAACCGCGCAATTGGGCTCAAAACTCACATGCTTGTGTTCTTAGCTCAAAAACCATGTTCTAAAACACATTCTTCAAGCAAGTTTGTCACAAATTTTTTTTTTTAAAATTGGTAGGGTGCCCTAAAACAATTTTTCTTGGAAAAGAATCATCACCCTAACCAAGTAATCCTAACATAAAAAGAAATGGTAAAATATGTACAAATTCTAACTAACATGCAACCTATCATGCAATGCAACAACTAACTAACAAAGACAAAAATTAAAAATTGGTGTTGAAAGGGGAAGTTGTTACCCGTGGAGGTCGGTCGGACGACCTCCCCACACTTAGAATTTTGCACCGTCCTCGGTGCATGCAAAGAAGAGCAAGGTGGACGGGTAGCTACAATTGATGAGCTCCTTCAAAAAGTTGTACGGAAGGACTTGTTTGTTGCCCTATTTGGAAGCTTTTCCTTTTGCTTCTTTTGGTGGCCAACCTAAAAGGAAAGAAAAAGAAAGAAAATTAAGCCTACAACAAAGATAGCAAAGCAAGTAGAACATAGTCGGGGGATAATGCCAAATAAGAGTAAGGTTCTCACTACATGTTAGCTACGCATGTAAGTGAGAAAACAATATAAGCTAAGGCATATTAACTAACACTTGATTCAAGAGTAAAGTCAAAGCATGAAGAGCACTCAAAAGCATCAAGTTCGACTAGAAAAAGTGGGCCATGAAAGACATGCAAGTTCATATCAATGCACAAAGAATATAAGAGTCATACAAGATTAAGCATTGATTTAAAAGTTTCATCACCCAACAATATCAAACAAGTCAAGAAGCACCAAGATTAACCCAGAAATTCTCAACAATTGAGTAAGAGAATTCAACACCATTATTAAAATAAGAAACTCAAAAAAAAAAAGTAAAAACAGGCTATAAAAATAAAATGAAAATGCAAAGAATAGAAGTATGTGAATGCAATGGACAAAAGAAAATGGAAGATGAGAAAAAAAACTCATTTTTTTTGCGACGCGGACGCGTCATGCGCGCCCACGCGCTGATGTGCATTTTTGCCAAAGGGCGCGTACGCGCAGGTTAGGTTGGGCGCAGGGCACAATGTCAGCTCAGGATTGGCCCAACTCTCTGGAAAATGTACCAGGAGGGCAGGTAGCACAATCAACGCGCGTGCGCATAGCGTGCATATGCGTGCATTGCGCAATTAGAGTCAACGGCGCGTACACGCCAGGTGCGCGTACGCGCGGGTAGGTTTGTGCCTTAGGCCCAATGTTCGCACAGTGCAGGCTTAACTCTCGGGTTTTTGGCTGGGGGTGGAATTTTTGCATCCACGCGTACGCGTACATGGCGCGTCCGCGTGGATGGTCGAAAACGCTTGAGTCACGCGTACGCGCCAGGTGCGCGCACGCGCAGGTTGGTTCTCTGTTTTTCAAAATTTTTTCAAGTTCTTGCACCAAACCAAGCCTTCCGAACCTCCGAACAGCTACCAAAACACCCTAAAACCTTATTTATCATATCAAACTACCAAATAAACTCAACAAACTCAACAAAACATGAAATTAAACTAATTACCAATATGTACAAAAGGGAAAAATGAAAAGAATTTATCATTGTGGGGTGTCTCCCACTTAGCACTTTTGTTTATTGTCCTTAAGTTGGACTTATGGGGAGCTCCTCTTAAGGTAACTTGTGCTTGAAGCTATCCTTGAACATCCACCAATGCTTGAATCTCCAATAAGCTTTAGTCTTCAAAGATGATAACTCCAAGCCTTGATGGAGTTCTACACAAGCCATGGGCTCCTAAATTTGATTCTCCTTGTGCGATCCGGGATCCCACACTTTGTTTTGACACCCATCTTCAAATTGATCATCATGATTCCAATTGGGTGGCATGACCTTAGAATTCTCAATTAAGCACCTAAACATTCTCCTAGACCCATGCAATTTACTTCTACACCAACCATTGCTATTCAACTTCAAGCATGCAACCATCATGAACTTAGAGTGATGTGTCCAACCACTACACAACTCTCTCCTACTCTTAACTCCACAAAGAGCTCTAAGTTGACCATCATTTTCAATCAAACCATATTCAAGTGAGAAAGCAAAGCTTAGGGATAAGAATTTTACCCACTTGAATGTTATGTTGGATGATAGTGACTTAGGAAGGGGAACCTCCCCACACTTAGCCAATGCGAGGTCTACGCCCTTGTGCTCCTTCTTGACTACCTCCACCTCCTTGAAAGCTTCTTCAACTTCAATTTCTTGCTCACCAACTTCTTCTATACACCTCTCATTGCTCAAACCATGTGTCGGAGGTTGTGCACGGTCCTCTTTGTCATCAATTTCATAGCACAATGAGGGAGATTCTTCAATTCCAAGAGACTCATTGGTTGGTGTGGAATCATCTTCAATGATGGAGCATGCTTCTTGCTCAACTTCTTCCTCTTGGTAGCTTCCTTCCAATTCAATCTTTTCTTCATTTCTTACCAAGGGTATGGGAGGTGAAGTGTCTTTTTCTTTAATCTCCATGTCAAGCCCAATAGGAGAGGATTCAATTGTACATAAGAATTCCTCAATAATTGAATCCATCTCTTGGTCAACCTCTTCAAAGTTTTTCACCATGATATGCCTTGGAGGTTGTACACCCTCTTCAACATCAATGTCAAGCTTCTTGGAAGAGGGCTTTATGATTCTACATTCCCATGGACTTCCAACATCTCCTAGGTCTTCAACCACTCCTTCCGGCTCAATTGTCTTAACTTCCTCCCCTTGTGGCAATTCTTGCTTCAACTCCTCTTCTTTACCTTGAAGTTCTAAACTCACTCCCTCACTATGCTCCTTAATTGCTTCTCCACATTTGTCAATGGGAGTGTCTTGGTTGCTTAGGCTTAGTCGGGAGGAGGCCATATTGCTAACGGCTTCCACTAGGATAGCCATCTTGGCTTCTAGCTCCTTAAACTCCTTTTCCATCCCCTCTTGTTGCCTTTGGAGTTGAGAGTCAATATCTCTTAGTTCTAGCGTGAGGGCTTTATTGGGGTGCGGTGGTGGAAGAAAGGGTTCATTATTTGAGGGGAAGGCATTATAGTTGGAAGGTGGTTCATTTTGGTAAGGGTATGGAGTTGGTGTATATTGAGGTGGTTCTTGAGAGTAGTTGTGTTGGAATTGTGGTGGTTCTATGTATGGTTCATATGGCTCATAAGGTGGTTGGTATGGTGGATAAGGATTAGGGCCATATAGAGGTGTTTGGTGATATGGGGCTTGTGAGTAAGGTGGTTCAAAACCATGTTGAGGGGGTGGTTCATAGGCATGTGGTGGTGGTTGTTGACAATCACAATAAGGGTCACCACATCCATTAGATTGATATGCATTAGGATGAGAGTTATACCCATAAGAATCCGGAGGAGGTTGTTGCCAAGAAGGGTGATCAATCCTTTAAGGTTCCCTCCATCCTTGATTGCTCCATCCTTGATGCATATTGTCATTATAGTTCCCATTCCCTATAACATAATTTGAGCCAAACTCATAGCCAAAGGGGGTGAAAATTCATAGTTAAAATTAAAACAAAAGCTAACAAAAATAAGCAACAAAGTCCTAAAGCTAACAAAAACTAACAAATAAGCAAAAGGCAAACATATCCACAATATTTACAATAGCCAATAACATAACACCATTGCAACTCCCCGGCAACGACGCCATTTTGATGGATGAGTTTTGCTCGATGGTCTAGATTTTCTTCTTATAGAAAAGAATTACTTCGTTATAAGCATAGCTCCAAACCAACAAACAATTCTCACATAAAAAATTTTGGTTGTCACAAAGAACAAACCCCAAATAAGAATTAACCGAAGTATTTAGACTCCGGATCATCTCACAAGGAATTGCAATGAAGTGTTTAATTATTGGCTATGAGGATGCAAGGGGGGTTTGATTTTATATTTTTGCAAGAAAATAAATGACAAGAAAGTAAAATAACAAGAACTAATAAAAGAAATGGAAAGAACTCTTGGCTAGACATAGGTAATTGAGATCACCATCCTTGTCAACAAACCATATATTGATAATTATGAGGGGCCAACCTATTAAGTCTACCTCCAAAATCTTTAAGTACGTAATATCTACTCCTAAGCTTAAGGTATATCAAATAGGCTTGATCACATCAACCCATAAGTCCCAACCTATCTACTAATTAGATTAGTAGTGGGTTAGTGTCAATGGATATCAAATTAATCACCAAGGGTTCTCAAATTACCAAATCATTGAGACCCAATGACTCAAGGTCACTCAAGTCCCTTAGCCTAGGCCAAGAGTAAAAAAATCTACTCAAAAACTAAAGGTGACATTTTAACAAACACCTAGAGTGCAAGAAAAGTAAACTTCATAAAATGCAAGAATTAAAAGAAACCCATAACTAACATAAGCAATAAATCAACAATAACAATCAAGATAAACATAGAAGAGCATGGAAACATAAAATTGCATTAAAGAAAATTAAGATCTAACAATGGTTCATCAACATAAAAGAGAGTAAAACAAGAAATTAACAAGAGAAACTAAGAGGATTGAGACAGTAGAACCCTAAAATATAATGAGAGCTAAAATTAAAACAAGAATTGAAAGAGAAATTTGAGAGTGATTAACCTAACTTTACCCTAATTTCTATCCTAAATCTAAAGAGAGGAGAGAGCCTCTCTCTCTAGAATTATATCCTAAAACATGATGAAAACTAAACTATGACTACTTGGTTCATTCCTCCCTCAATCCTTGGGTTCAATAGAATCAGAAATAAGTTGGATTGGGCCCAAAATGAGCTAGAAATCACCCCCAATGATTTTCCCAAAGTGGACCCAGGCTGCTCCATCAGTGCGTAAGCATACAGTGCACATTTGGACCCACATTTGCACATTTGAAGCCCTGGATGTTAGCTTTTCAATGCAACTAGAACCGCCTCATTTGGACCTCTGTAGCTCAAGTTATGGTCAATTGAGTGTGAAGAGGTCAGGCTTGACAACTTTGCAGTTCCTTCATTTCTTCATGAGTTATCCCACTTTGCATGCTTTTCTCCTCACTTCTTCCGTCCAATACTTGCCTTATGAACTTGAAATCACTCAACAAACAAATCAAGGCATCAAATAGAACTAAGGTGAGTTAAAATCACCAATTTAAAGGCCTAAAAATCATGTTTTCACATTTAAGCACAAATCAAGGGAGAATTGCAAAACCATGCTATTTCATTGAATAAATGTGAGAAAAGGTGAAAAAATCTCCCAAATTAAGCACAAGATAAACCACAAAATTGGGGGTTTATCAGGCACCTGTAATCAATGCACACCCTCCAAGAGTTCTGCACTCTAGTTGTCAGGAGCTCTCCATGCTCATTCTTTACTGTTCTGACTCCAGACTTTTGGGGCACCACTTGTATTGGGCTAACCCATTTGCTATCCGAGATTGGATAGATGATGTCAGCTTCAAGCAGCCTGGTCACTTCCTTCTTGATAACTTCTAAGATGGTGGGGTTCAGCCACCTCTGAGGTTGACGGACAGGCCTTGCTCCCTCTTCTAAAAATATTCTGTGCTCACAAACTTGAGGGCTGATGTCTACTATATCCACCAAACTCCACCCAATTGCTTTCTTGTGTCTTTTCAGCACACTAAGCAGCTGCTCCTCCTATTGGAAAGTGAGTTCCCTTGCAATGATAACTGGGAGCTTCTGATGATCCTCAGGGTAAGCATGCTTGAGGTTGGGCGGAAGGGGCTTTAACTCCATTTTCTACTCATGGCTAAGCACTTGATCTTTTGGAGCTAGTGATGGTGGCAATGTGTCTTCATCGTGTTCAGGGGGCTTTCCCACACTTGTACCTTGCTCCATGTGCATCTCTTCTACTTCTTCTTGGTGAACTGTAGCTACAGTTTCATCTAGGATGTCACACTGGAAGATGGAATGATCTTCCGGAGGATGCTTCATAGCTTCATCCAGGTTGAAGCTCACTACTCTGCCATCTATCTCAAAGGAGTAAGTTCCTGAGAATGCATCCAACTTGAACTTTGAAGTTTTCAGAAATGGCCTTCCAAGGAGGATGGATGATGGTCTTCCTGAGTCATTAGGGGGCATCTCCAAGATATAGAAGATGTTCTGAGGGTTACCTGAAACTATAGGTCAATCTCGGACGAGATCTTCTGTGCTGGTCGGTGTTGACGTATCCGGCTGGTGAGTGGCAGACGGAGCTGTCGAGTCCGATTTATTGGACTGGCTGCACTGCTGATCCTTCGTCACCGGAAGGTGGGGGGGTACCTGCAAGGGACTCCGATGCTTAAGTTAGCAAGGGTATTAAGTAGGTTTTTAGTAGAATCAGAGTATGAGTTATACCTGGGTGCTCCAGTGTATTTATAGAGGTGTAGAGTGACGTTCTTAGATAAGATAAGTTAGTTATCTTATCTTATCTTATCTTATCTTTGAGTGAGGTCATCTTATCTTCTGGGGAATCGCCTTTATCTTTCTAGGCTTTGACTGCCTTTAGATTGGGCTGTGTCCCTTCGTTTGGGCCTGCTTGGGCCTTTTACGGCGATTTGGCCGAGCTCTTTGGGAAAAGGTAAGTAATGGGCCAACCTTCCAAGAGGTCGGTCATGGGCCAACCTTCAAGGAGGTCGGATAGTCTGACCTAAAGAGGTCGGTCGACTTGTCGCTAAACATCCCGGGTCGGACAGCTTGACCAAGGGCATGAACAGTGCCCCTGCTTGAGTTCGATCTTTCCGTGGGATCGTGCTTTTCAGAGCTTCAATCTCTTTGGAAGTCGTTCTCAAGCATCTGTCTGGTTTGTTTCTTCATTGCTTTGCAATCTTTGCAGATTTTCTAGAGGTTTGGTACTTCACAGCCCAACCTCTTTTGAGTGGTAGTGTGAGTTTTCTACCCTTGCCTTCTGGATCACGCCTTGCTTTAAGTTTGTATTGACAACCCTCTGCTTTGGCGAAGTTATCCCTTCGGCTTGATATCCGGGATTTTAGTGACTTGTCCAATGACTTTTTAGTGTTCTTTATATAGAACCTTTTTTAGTCTCAGATGACGTTTGTAGCCCTGTTTGAGATTGTGCCTTCTTTGAGTGGAGTTGTTTCCCTTTTGGCTAAGCACATTTGAGCCTTAAGTTGTTTCCCAACCTTTTGGCTTGTTCTTTTTTGAGATCGTACTTGCACCTCTTCTTTAGCTGACGTCGACCTGTATGACTTTGCCCCTGCTTGAGTTCGGACTTTTCCGTGAGATCGTGCTTTCAGAGCTTCGATCTCTTTGGGGAAGTCGTGCTCAAGCATCCTGACTTTGGTCGATCTTGAGTAGTTTCTCCTTGTGCGAGTTTGGTATTGCCCTTTTTAGTTTGTTGAGAGGTCTTTTCAGCCTTCTTCCGACTTGTTTGTCTTTACTACTTGGGCTTTTTAGTCATAATCCAACAACTTTTTAGGTAGTGTTCCGATGGGAAACCTTTTTATAGTTTGTTTGGACGACTTTTTAGCTCCGTCTTTGAGGCCGTGCTTTATGCTTTTTAAGTAGTGTCTTTTTTCAAGACTTCGTACTTTTCAGCGAAGCACTTCTGGCTTTGGTCTTTTGACCTTTCCTTGGCCTTTATGAGATGTTTATAGAGTGTTGGTACTTTGCTGTCCGACCTCTTTTTATTTTGTCCACTTTCTGCTTGGTCGAGGTGGTCCTTTGGGACTAACTTGTCCGACGACTTTTTAGTGTTCCTTGGTAGAACCTTTTTAGTTGGTCTGAACAATTTCGATAGCCTTGTCGTGGAGCCGTGGCTTTTTGGGCAAAGATATGTCCCTTTTAACGCACGTTTTTCGTTGGTCCGATTTCTCTTGTCGATCCTTCTTTAGCTTTCGTTGGTTCGACTTCTCTTGTCGGTCCAAGTTGTAGCTTTCGTTGGTCCGACTTCTTCTTGTCGGTCCAAGCTGTAGCTTTTGTTGGTCCGACTTCTTCTTGTCAGTCCAAGCTGTGGCTTTAATTGGCTCGGGTGTGACTTTTTCATGTCAGTCGCTTCTAAGTTATTTTTAGTAATCCTCTTTCTTGGACCTTTGTCAGGTCTCTTTCAGGGATTACTTTTTACAACTTTTTGTTTTTGGGGCCGACTTCTTCATGTCGGGCCCTTCTAAGTTATTTTTGTAATCCTCTTTCTTGGACCTTTTTCAGGTCTCTTTCAAAGATTACTTTTTATAACTTTTTGTTCTGGGCCAACTTCATTATGTCGGGCCCTTCTAAGTTACTTTTGTAATCCTCTTTTTTGGAACTTGCTCAGGTCTCTTTCAGGGATTACTTTTGTAACTTTATGTTTTGGAAACCGACTTCATCATGTCGGGCCCTTCTAAGTTACTTTTGTAATCCTCTTTTTTGGACCTTGCTCAGGTCTCTTTCAGGGATTACTTTTGTAACTTTATGTTTTGGGCCGACTTCGTTACGTCGAGCCCTTCTAAGTTATTTTTGTAATCCTCTTTCTTGGACCTTGTTCAGGTCTCTTTCAGGGATTACTTTTGTAACTTTATGTTTTGGGGCGACTTCGTCACGTCGAGCCCTTCTAAGTTATTTTTGTAATCCTCTTTCTTGGACCTTGTTCAGGTCTCTTTCAGGGATTACTTTTATAACTTTTATGTTTTGGGCCGACTTCGTCATGTCGGGCCCTTCTAAGTTAAAGTAATCCTCTTTTATAGGGTTGGCCTGACCATTTTCCAGGGTTTACATATAACTTGGGTTGACTTGGTCCGACTTCTTAACGTTGGCCAGTCTTTAAGTTATTATTTAACAATCCATTAAGACCTCGTCAAGTCCTTTCTCCGGATCACTTTCGATAACTTCTTGCATTATTCTGTTTTCATCTTTGCCGATTTATAGAAATTGGGTTTGGTTCCCGTTTGGTTGACCTTTTGATGAATTTGGTTTTCATCTTTGTTGGTCTTTATCGTGATCGTGCAGTGAATTTGATTTTTACTTTTTGCCGATCTGTAGCTTTATAATCGGGCGATGAATTCTGCTTTCACTTTTTTGCCGACCTTGTCGAAATCGGGCGATGAATTCTGGTTTCATCTTAGCCGACTTTTATCGTGATCGGGCGGTGAATTTGGTTTTCACCCCGCCGACCTTGTCGTGATCCGGCAGTGAAATTTTGCGTTTCAGATTAATGCGTCTTGGTATAGCAGTGAATTTTGTTTTCACTTTGTCGACCTTTGTCGAAATCAAATGATGAATTCGGTTTTCATCGTGGTCGGGCGATGAAGTTGGTTTTCACCTTGCCATCTTGTCGCTTTATAATCGGACGATGAATTTGGTTTTCATCTTGCCGACTTTGTCGTGATCGGGCGGTAAATTTGGTGTTCACCTTGCTGACCTGCCGTAGTCGGACATCTTGGTAGAAAACTTTTTAGGGAATCTGTAATCTTTTAAACAATAAAATGAAGATAAGAGTGTGTACATGTTAGTACTTACCTTTCTAGGTCGGGCAATCTTTTTGGATCTCGGCCTGGCGCCCTTTTTAGATTGCAGGCATGCCATGACCTTGGTAGCTCTTGCCCCTCGAGGTTGGACACTTTGTAGCAACATTTCCCCAGTTCTTCTGAACAACTTGGTATGGTCATTTCCAGTTGGCTGCTAGCTTCTCTTCTCCTGACCGACCTATTCTGATGTCATTTCAGATTAGGATGAGATCGTTGTTGCTAGATTACCTTCTGATTGTATCTTGAGGCCATTTGACATGTTAACGCCTCTTCCTTGATCCGAGCTGTTTCTCGGGTTTCTGGAAGTAGGTCGAGTTCTTCCTTTTGAAGTTGGGAGTTGGCCTCTTCACTGTAGTGGATCACTCTGGGCGATCCTTCTTTGACCTCCACTGGGATCATTGCCTCCATTCTGTAAGCTAATCGGAAGGGTGATTCCTTTGTAGTGGAGTGTGGGGTTATCCGATATGCCCATAGGACTTGTGGGAGCTCTTCAGGTGGGGCTATAGGGAAGTTGGTGTGCTTTTGATGTAAGGCTTTGACTTTGTATTTGCTCTGAAGAACTTTGGTTCTTTCTGTAAAAAGTTTGCATCTTTGATCATTTGTTGTCACTTTTCTTTTGTCATTCGCCTTTGAGAAGAATGTGTGCTTTGCTTAGGGTTTGGTTGCTGTTCCTGTTTCTTTTCATCGTTGCCTGACTCCTTTTGTACAAAAGTTCTAGCTTTTGTTTTGACCTTTTGTTTGAGAGGTGTTCGGACTGTTTGGGTATAGATTGTCGACTTCTTTTTTCTATGTTCTTGCCCTGTTGTTGCCTCCAAAGGGTGCTCCTGGACTTTCGTGTGAGTCCTGGGGTTTCCCTTTTACTGCCACGTCTGTCACTTGATATTTTGCTATTATTGTCCGAGTTGTTTTCTAGTTGTTTGGTAGTAACCCCATAGTTGACCTATGTCTTTGAGATGTCTACTAAGATCCCAGACGGCATGTCTGATTGGCTGGATTCCATAGTTTTAATGCGTGTTACTGTGGCTGACCCTGAGTACTATGTGTAAAATTTGTAGGGATAGGGATGAGGAGAAGAATTATGAGTTGGTGTCGCCGGACTCTGAGGAGAGGGTTTGTTTTTCTTCCTTGAGTCCGGGGGAACGACCATTTTTCTATGCTTATGACTACTTTTTCAGTCAGTTGAATATTACCATCCCTTATACTGCCTTCGAGATTGATTTGTTGTGGTCTTGTAATGTAGCCTAGATGAGGCTTCTGTTATTGCCCCCCCCCCCCGGTTTGGTGTTGGCTAGTTTTGAAAATGCATCAGCTCGGGCATTCTGCTCCTAAGGTATGTGTCGGACTTCATGTTCCCCGAATTGTCCGAGCTGTTAGTGCTGGCTGGTTTTGAAAGTGCATCAGCTTCGAGCTTTAGGAGCTTGTCCTCTAGCTCTCTTCGTCACCTAGTTTCTCTCTGGAGGTTTCTCTCAGCTTCTTGTTCCAGCTGTTTAAGGCGATTCTGTTTCTTACGGATAGCTTCCAAAATTTTTGTGTTTAGGGTTGCTTATCTTCCCCGTTTTGAGGTGTGTCTTTGGAGATGGCATCTGTGTCTTTGTTTGGCATCCTGTCCACTAAACTAGAGTTGTGATCGTCGTCATGGTCATCCGCCATGGTAATGGGATGACTTCCAGGTTCCCCAGCAACGGCGCCAATGTTCCGAGGGTTACCTAAAACTGTAGGTCGATCTCGGACAAGATCTTCTGTGTTGGTCGGTGTTGACGTGTCTGGCTGGTGAGTGGCAGCCGGAACTGTCGTGTTCGATTTATTGGACTGGCTGCACTGCTGATCCTTCGTCACCGGAGGGTGGGGGGTACCTGCAAGGAACTCCGATGCTTAAGTTAGCAAGGGTATTAAGCAGGTTTTTAGTAGAATCAGAGTATGAGTTATAGCTGGGTGCTCCAGTGTATTTATGGAGGTGTAGAGTGACCTTCTTAGATAAGATAAGTTAGTTATCTTATCCTATCTTATCTTATCTTTGAGTGAGGTCATCTTATCTTCTGGGGAACCGCCTTTATCTTTCTAGGCTTTGACTGCCTTTAGATTGGGCTGTGTCCCTTCGTTTGGGCTTGCTTGGGCCTCTTACGGTGATTTGGCCGAGCTCTTTGTGAAGTGGTCGGTAATGGGCTAACCTTCCAAGAGGTCGGTCATGGGCCAATCTTCAAGGAGGTCGGATAGTCTAACCTGAAGAGGTCGGTCGACTTGTCGGTAAACATCCCGGGTCGGACAGCTTGACCCAAGGTATGAATAGAAGTCAATAGGGAATGTGAGTCCCTTAATACTCACCAGCACGTCCTCAGCGATTCTTACCACCGAGATTATGCTTTTATCTGCCAAAACAAAATGTGCTGCCGACCTTTTTAAGGGAGGGAGCCTCAAGGCATCATATACAGATAATGGCATAATACTCACACACGCGCCTAAATCACAAATGCAGTCAGAAAATTTTACACCTTCTATAGTAATAGTAACCATGCATGGACCTGGATCACTACATTTTTCTAGTATATCACCCATTAAAGTAGAAATAGAGCTACCTAGAGGAATAGTTTCTAAATCCTGTATTTTATCTTTATTCATGCATAAATCTTTTAGAAACTTCGCATATTTAGGTACCTGGCGAATGGCATCAATAAGTGGAATTGTTACCTCAACCTTTTTGAAGATCTCCACCATCTTGGAGTCTAGCTCCATCTGCTTTTTGGACTTCCTAGCAAGGTGTGGAAATGGAATGGGAATGGCTTCTCTGGTAACTTCATCTGCTTTAGGTGTTCCATTCCCTGGTTGAGCTGCTTCTTCTTCAACCATGTCGTGTACTTCCTCTTCTTCAACATCCTTTACCTCAACAATGTCTTCAACATGGATGTCATCCTTTGAGCTTGGCTCCTCGTGACTCCTCTCTTGCAGTGTGGTTTCGGAACTCAAGGTAATGGCATTGATTCCACCTTTGGGGTTGGGTAAAGGTTGAGAAGGCAGTGCACTGGAGTTTGAAGGTTGATTATTGGGGGGTAGAAGGGGGTTCTAGCCGGGAGATGAGAGCTTGTAAAGTGGAGGTAAGACCAGTGATGCTAGAGGTAAGTGTATTCTGAAGGTCTTTCTGTCCTTGTACAATAGAGTGAAGCATCTCATCATTGGTAGAAGAACGGGAGTAAGTAATCTGAGGGGCCTGCTGTTGGTTGTTCTGAGGAGCTTGGGACTGCCTTTAGTGAGGTGCTCTGCAAGGCTGGTTTTGGTTTTGCTATTGGTAAGGAGGGTTCTGCTGTCTGTTGTTATTGTTGTTCCACCTCTGATTTCCACTGTTGGCTCTGCCTCTTTGGTTGTAGTTGTCCTTCCATCCTTGGTTGGAATTATCTCTCCACCCCTGGGTGGAATTATCTCTCCAGCCTTGGTTGGAGTTATCTTGCCAACCTTGATTATAGCTTTCACCTTGGTTATAATTGCCGCCTTGTTGATAGTATCCTTGATTTGGACGGTCATAGAAATTATGAGTAGCTGCCAAGGTGTTGTCTTCTTGTTGGAGCTGCAGGCACTCATCAGTGTAATGAGTATAACAGGCACATATTCCGCACACTCTCTGAGGAACCAACTGTTGACACTGTTGTTGTGGGGGAGGCTGTTGTTGTTGTTGATTCAGCTGTAGCTGCTTCAGTATGTTGGTCATTGGTGCACGAAATTGTGATCATCAACAATGGCGCCAAAGGACTTGGAGCTCTCAAACGTGAATCACACTTCGTCACAATTCCGCACAACTAACCAGCAAGTGCACTGGGTCGTCCAAGTAATACCTTACGTGAGTAAGGGTCGATCCCACGGAGACTGTCGGCTTGAAGCAAGCTATGGTCATCTTGAAATCTCAATCAGGCGGATTCAAATGGTTATGGAGGATTGATAATTAAAAATAAATAAAACATAAAGTAAAGATAGAGATAGAGATACTCATGTAATTCATTGGTAGGAATTTCAGATAAGCGTATGAAGATGCTTTGTTCCTCTTGAACCTCTGCTTTCCTATTGCCTTCTTCCAATCATTCATACTCCTTTCCATGGCAAGCTTTATGTTGGGCATCACCGTTGTCAATGGCTACTTCCTGTCCTCTCAGTGAAAATGTTCCAAATGTGCTGTCACCGCACGGCTAATCATCTGTCGGTTCTCGACCATGTTGGAATAGGATCCATTGATCCTTTTGCGTCTGTCACACACCCAACACTCGCGAGTTTGAAGCTCGTCACAGTCATCCCTTCCCAGACCCTACTCAGAATACCACAGACAAGATTTAGACATTTCAGATCTCAGGAATGGCCACCAATAATTCTAGCCTATAACACGAAGGTTCCAATCTTATATTAGAAACCCAAGAGATACACATTCAAGCTTGTTTGCATGTAAAACGGAAGTGGTTGTCAGTCACGCGTTCATAGGTGAGAATGGTGATGAGTGTCACACAATCATCACATTCATCATGTTCTTGGGTGTGAATGAATATCTTGGAGAAGAAATAGACTTGAGTTGAATAGAAAAACAATAGTACTTGTATTAATTCATGAAGAACAACAGAGCTCCACACCTTAATCTATGGTGTGTAGAAACTCCACCGTTGAAAATACAAAAGTGATAATGGTGTAAGCATGCCCGAATGGCCAGCCTCCAAGGTCTAGGGACTAAACGTCCAAAGATCGATTAAAATACAATAGCAAAAGGTCCTATTTATAGAGAACTAGTAGCCTAGGGTTTACAGAAATAAGTAATTAATGCAGAAATCTTCTTCCGGGCCCACTTGGTGTGTGCTTGGGCTGAGCATTGAAGCTTTCATGTGTAGAGACTTTTCTTGGAGTTAAACGCCAGCTTTTGTGCCAGTTTGGGCGTTTAACTCCAGCTTTTGTGCCAGTTCTAGAGTTAAACGCCAGAATTCTTGAGCTGACTTGAAATGCCTGTTTGGGCCATCAAATCTCGTGCAAAGTATAGACTATTATATATTGCTGGAAAGCCCAGGATGTCTACTTTCCAACGCAATTGAGAGCGCTCCAATTGGGCTTCCTTAGCTCTAGAAAAACCACTTCGAGTGCAGGGAGGTCAGAATCCAACAGCATATGCAGTCCTTTTTCAGCCTCTAAATAAGATTTTTGCTCAGGTCCCTCAATTTCAGCCAGAAAATACCTGAAATCACAGAAAAATACACAAACTCATAGTAAAGTCTAGAAGAGTGATTTTTATTTAAAAACTAATAAAAACATAATAAAAACTAACTAAAATATACTAAAAACATACTAAAAATAATGCCAAAAAGCGTATAAATTATCCGCTCATCAGTCATCTCTCCCATTGTCCCGGCTAGTGGCATTCCCAATGCTTACTATCAGGTAACCTCTGACATGTAGGGGATGTCTTCTCGGGTTACAGAAGAGGATCTCCAGGAGTTGCGCGATGAGGGCACGGTGATAAACTCCTATGTTATGGTTTATCTTATGCTCAATTGAGTGGTTTATATCAATTCTTTACTCACTTATTCATATGATTTGCATAAGTTTACATTTTCCTTCCTGATTTTGTGCTATGATTGAAAACATGCTTCTTTGGCCTTATATTTGCTAATATTAATCCTCTCTTATTACCATTAGATGCCTTGATATGTGTGTTAAGTGATTTCAGGGTTTATAGGGCAGGAATGGCTTAGAGGATGGAAAGGAAGCATGCAAAAGTGGAAGGAATACAAGAAGTTGAAGAAATTGCTAAGCTGTCCAGCCTGACCTCTTCATACTCAAATGGTCATAACTTAAGCTACAGAGGTCCAAATGACGCGGTTTTAGTTGCGTTGGAAAGCTAACGTCTGGGGCTTCGCAACGATATATAATTTGCCATAGCTTCCTTGAAGCCAGGCGACTCGAACGCGTGGATCACACGGATGCGTGACCTGGCAAAAAAAAACCCAATCCGTGCGAACGCGTGGACGACGCTTCCGAGTGGCTTTGCAGCGACTTGTACGTACCAGAAATCACTGGGGGCGATTTCTGGGCTGTTTTTGACCCAGTTTTCAACCCAGAAAATACAGATTAGAGGTTATAAAGTGGGGGAATCAATCTATTCATTAAGACAACAGAGACAATATTCATATTCATAATTTTAAGTTTAGATGTAGCTTTTAGAGAGAGAGGCTCTCTCCTCTCTCTTAGGATTTAGGATTAGGATTAGGATTTAGGATTTCTATTATGATTAGGCTACTTCTCTTTATTCCAGGTTCAATGTTCCTTTAATTTATTTTCTACTTATATTTATTCTATTACTTTAATTGTTATTTATATTTTCAATTTGGCTTATGAACTTCATGTCAGAGTTGATTTCTTTATTTAATATAATTTGAGGTATTTCAGATTTAAGATTTCTTTCTTTTATTTATGTTACTGCTGCTTCCAATCTGAAGGCATTTTTATTCGAGTAAATTTTTTCTCTTTTTACTTTAGTTAAGTAATTGGTAACACTTGAGTTATCAGACTCAGCAGTTGATTGAAAATTGGGAATTGCTGATTGATTTGGATCGCTCTAAAGCTAGTCTTTCCACAGGAGTTGACTAGGACTTGAGGATCAAATTAATTGGTCCACTTGACTTTTCTTTATTTAGTATGGGTTAATTAAGTGGGAGCAATAACAATTCTCATCACACCTGATAAGGATAACTAGGATAGAATTTCCAGTTCTTATACCTTGCCAATAGTTTTCTTTATAATTATTAACTTATTTCTCTTGTCATTTAAATTACTTGTTCCTTATTTTAAAAACCTAAAATAAAATATACTTTTTCCATAACCAATAATAAATCATACCTCTCTGCAATTCCTTGAGAGACGACCTGAGGTTTCAATACTTCGGTTATCAATTTTATTGGGTTTGCTTAAGTGACAAACAAGTTTTTGTATGAAAAGATTATTGCTTGGTTTAGAAACTATACTTGGAACGAGAATTTATTGTGAATTCTAAACCATCAATCTTCAGTTCATCACACGGTTTGTGGAAGCGCCAAGGCAGAGCGACAATACGAGCTTTCGCTTCTTGGGGTGGATGAGAGGGTCTACTATATACACCCTGACTCCCCCCGAGTTGCTGATGATTATGGGTTTATGAGAGTATGTTTATGTGGCTAAGGGTGCGGCTTCCCTTCTACTCATTTGTTCAAGCTATATTACATCGATGTTCGATGGCACCGTCTCAGCTGCATCCCAATAGTTGGACAGTCATCCAAACTTTTGAATTAGTTTGTGATTTTCTAGAGCTTCCGACTCGTGTGGAGGTTTTCCTATAATTCTTCCTTTGTACCCTTCCGACCTATAAGGGGAAGCACAAGAAAGGTTATGTATTGTTCCGAGCCCAGCCGAATTGGTGGATCTTCAGGTTGTTTGAAAATTCCTTTCACGGCTTTAAAGAGGAATACTTTAAGGTCCAACCTGTTTGGAGACACCATCCCTTCTGGCTAACCCTCGAGGAGGAACATAGTTTTGCTATGTACTGAAATTTTGGTGCTAGTATGTCACACCTAACGCGGATTACATACGAGGGGTTATCTTCCAAGAACAAAGATATTGCCGATGTTCTATGGGCAATGTTTGGGGATAGGCTGTTAAACCCCCCGGGACGTTATGGGTGACCCGGTGGCATGTCGATCTTACATTGGTGGGGTTTTAAAGTTTTCTCCCATTTTTATTTTTATTTCTTTGTTTCCTGAGTTCGAAACTTGATGTGATTTCTTTCCCTATTTTCAATTGAGATGGCTGGCGGTTTGACTACACTTGTGAGGTTGAAGGCTTCCATGACCCGAGATGCCAGGAGCGAGGGTCGTGAGGCCTCGCCATCGATGCCATAGTTCGTAACTCAACCAGACTCGCAGATGGTGCCGAGGCCGAGGTTGAGGTTGTAGAGGTCGTGGTTCTGGGATGTGGTAAAAAGCGGAAGAGGACAACTGAGGGTAGTTCGGAGGAGAATTTAGAAAAGGAGGGGCCTGTGCCTTTTGTGATAGACCGGAGTTTTGATGCTTCGGCTTTCATTGACCAGCACCTCTTGTTAGGTACTGAGGAATTTTTCCACAACTATGATGTTGCTAGGAAAGCTAAATCTGTATATATATATATATATATATATATATATATATATATATATATATATATATATATATATATATATATATTATATATCAGTATCTATTAAGATGAATTCGTAAAATTGGTGGGTTTTGTTGGGTGCCAAAGGCTTGAAGTGGAAACCAGTAGGGAAAATCTTTGGGATGACTTTGTTTGGCGAGCTATCCCAGAATTCAGGCTTCATATGGATAATGTTTGAGGTTTTGTTTGTGGACATGTAATTGGTTTGGGCTTTTTGTGTTTTGGTAGTGTATGAGGATGTTTGGGGTGTTTGGACAATAGCCTTTTCTTTTCCTAATTGTATGACTGTTTTATGATTGGCCATTTGGGATATCAGTTGAGCTAAGTCGATTTCTTCATCTGACTCACTGCAAATGTCAGCCCAAGATTTTTTGTTAAGTTTAGTGAGACCCTGGTCTTGTAAGGCCAAGAGGGTTTCGATTGGGAAGGCATAGTCTGCCTTAGTTTGTTTGGCTTGGTTGTTTGTTGGTTCAATGGATTGTTGGGTGGGTTGTTAGGTAGATGACCCAGATTGTTGAGTAGGTTGTTAGGTAGATGACCCAGATCTTCTGATTGGCTCGGGTAGGGCTAGGCGAACGCCTCTGCCTCTTGCTGAGGCTAAAGTTTCCTTTTTAGGCATCGTCTCTTTGCTTGTCTCCCTACAAATATTCACGTGTTAAAAAGTCAGGGAGAGAGTTTGAGTTGCCCTTGATGTGCTCAATATCAAAATAAAAAATACTTAATATAGCTTGCCACCTGGCAAACACTTATTTTGATGCAAGATTTTTAACATCATTTTGTAAAACATCTTTATCCGATTTATAGTCAACTCGGACTAAAAATTTTTGATTAAGTCGGATTGAAATTTTGTGATGCATAAAACAATGGCTAAAATTTATTTTTTGATGGTGGAATATTTTTGTTGAGTACTATTCCAATGTTTGGATGTAAATGCAATGATACATTCTTTATCATGCAATTTTTGTTTTAGGATACCCCCGTATCCTAAATCTGATGCATCTGTTTCCACTATTTTGAATGCATGAGGAACAGGTAAGTAAAGACAAGGAAGATTGCGGACTTTGGTTTTAAGAAATCTGATAATATCAGAATGTTTGTCTGTCCATGGTGGAGGATTTTTCTTAAGCCTATCATGGGGAGGCTTAATGAGATTGTTAAGATTTGGGATGAAATCTGAGACATAATTGAGACATCCTAGGAACCTCTGGAGCTGAGGTTTATCAAGGATATAATCTGGAAACTTTTCTGCAAACAAAATTGATCTTTCAATTGGGGTTATAGTTCCTTGAAAAATTATATGACCAAGAAAACGGATTTTTGTTTGGAAGAGAACAATTTTTGACTTAGAGACAGCAAGACCGTTTTTTTTAGATGATGTACATAAAAGTTTTAACATGCTTAAAATGTTCATGTAAAGTTTGGAAAAAGATTAAAACATCATCAATATAAACGATTGCAAAGTTTGAGTACGGGTTGAAAATATCGTTCATAATTTTTTGAAATTCAGATGGGACATTTTTCAGACCAAAAGGCATTACATTCCATTCATATTGACCAAATGGAACTGTAAATGCTGTTTTATATCGGTCTGATTCTGTGATTTGGATCTGCTAAAAACCGGATTTCATGTCAAATTTTGAAAAAATATTTGCTGAGTTTAATCTGTTAAGCAAATCCTTTTTGTTTGGGATAGGATAACGAATCCATTGCAAAGCTTGGTTCAAAGGTTTGTAATTGATGACAAGTCTAGGAGTTCCTTGTTCTATTTCAGCTTGTTTATTAACATAAAATGTAGAACAGGACCATGGACTCTTGCTAGGACGAATCAATCCTTTATCCAAAAGATCTTTAATTTCTTTTTGACAATGCTGCAAAAGCTGCTCATTCATCTGAATAAGGTGAGCTTTTGTAGGGATTTTTGATTCTTTGAAATCTTTTTCATAAGGAAGATCAACAATGTGTTCTTTTCTATTCCAGAAGGCATGAGGAAAATCAGAACAGATAGACTTTTCAATTTGATTTGAAAGATTTTTGATTTTATCTTGAATCTTTGGTTGAGAAAGCTGTGATTCAAGAGTTTTGAAAGAGATTTCTTCTTTTAAAAAGCAAATCTATTTGGTTTTGGATTCAATTAGGTTTAGGAATCTCTGCTTTGGTGAGTCTAGGAACTCAAAGAAAGTTACTTGTCCTCCCACAAAAGAGGTTAGTCCAGGATAATCTACCAGATAAGGAAACAAACGGATTATGAAAGATGTCCCCAAGACTACATCATTTTTGATATTCTTTGCTATGATAAATTCGGTGGGAATTCAAAGATTACCCTTTTCTACAAAAACATCGGTTAGTTTGAAATTGATACTGAGCCTTTCACCCGTTATTGAGCTAAGGGGTTCAGTAGACTTTTCAAAATATTTTGTGGGGATCAGACCTTCCTTAATACAGTTTGAATCTGCACCTGAGTCAAAGAGTGCAATGGTGTCGAAAACAAAATCTTTAATGACAATTCGGATATGAACACGATGCTTCATAAAAGAGAATACATTTATTATTCTCAAAATTTCTTTTTCCTCGTTGTTGTTAGAAATTCTATTTTCTTGTTCCTTAGAGCACTCAGTTTGGTTTAAAAGAGAATCAAGTTCTTCATCACCAGATTCTTCTTCTTGCATTAATTGCAAGAGAATGAGTTGATGATTGTCTTGATTTTTTTTGATTTCCTAGATTTCTCTTTTAAGATTGTTAAGCTCAGTCTGGAGGTCCTGAATGGTTATGGGACGAATAACTTATTTTTCTAATTTTTTGAAAATGGGTTTGACATCATATTTATTGCTAAGGACTAAATTTTTTTGTTTTTTCTCCTTTTGTAAAGATCTTTTTAATTTCAAAAGAAAATTTTTCTTTTGTTCTGGATCGCCAATAGCCTCTATAGCATCAAACAAGAGATCTTGATCTTTGGATAGGACACTAATCTGCTTGACATCGGAATCTGAGGATGATTCAATATCATCTACTTGGACATTATTGATATCATCCGAGAATTCTCGTTCAGAGTTATCATCAGAACTTTCAATTAAAAGATTGTTAATCTGATCTTCAATCTGAGGATCAAGGTTCAGATTATTAATCTTTCTTTTTAACCTACAATATTTGCTAACATGTCCTGGTTTTTTACATGTATAGCAAATAATAGGATTTTTCTGTGGATATTTTTGAAAATTGTTTTGAAAACTTTTCTCATTTTTGGAGTTTTGAAAACCTTTTCTATTTTTCTTGAAATTTTTTTCAGGATTAGGTTTAAAATTTTTTCGATTGAATGGTCTTTTAGATTTCCTTGGATGACAAGCAGGAAGACCAAATTATTCACAAAAAGTTTCCAGATCAATACGATTTTGGGTTTTCTCACGAGCAAGTTGCCTTTGGATTTTGTCATCTTGACAAATCTTTAGAGCAACCTTTTGGATGAAAGAAATAAGTTGTCCATAACTTAACTCATCATAGGGTATAATCACGTCTGGAGTTAAGCTACGAATTTTGTCCCTTACTTTATCTCCCAGGGATTTGGGAAGTCCTGCAAGGAATTTTTCTTTCTAGAAAGGTTGTTGACTGTCTTCCTTGGTATAGACCCTAGTAAGAAAGGTGTCTTTATACCACCGAAAGTCAGACAAAGTTTTGCACCTTAGATTGGAAAGTAATTCAGTAGAACGATCTTTCCAAAGAGATGGGTCACCAATAAAATGGATGGCTATAGTAAAGATTAAGGTATTGACAGCATCAGGGATAGGTTCCACGTCGTCACCAATGATGGGTTCATTTTGATCATTGACTTTTATGGCAGAAAAGATTGAGTGTTTTTGGTTATCAGAAAGGTAGTTATCCCACCATCCTTTGAGCTGACCACTGAATCCAGAAACAATAACATTGGTTATTGCTTCTTCAGAGGTTTCATGAGTAGCTTGGTAAGCTGTGCCCACCATAGTCATATGCTGGAGCATACTCATGATGTTATATTCGGTTTTGCCGTCTATGTTCCATTCATAGACATTATCGGCATTGAAGCTGACAAAACCTAGTTCCCTTTCTTTGAGAGCTAGATCCGGGGAGGACACACAATTATAGCCGTATGCAGAAGGTTTGGTTAGACCCTTCCACTTGGTTATGGAGTTGGTCATAATTGAGCCGACTTTAAGAGATGATTTGCCCGAATCGTCACTCTGATCAGAGGAAGATTCACTGGAATCATGACCAAGGGCATTAATGGCTTTGGATGAGCGAGTTTGAATACGAGATGTAGACTCACCAGAGTTTGTAGGAGATTCTGGGACAGTAGTAAAACGATTTAAAAGTTGGTCAATCTTTTGCATGACTTCTAAATCACTAGATTGTTGTTTTAAAATAGAGGTTTTAAGACTCTGTTTTGCTTTGCTACTCATTTGGAAAGGTTTAAAAAGGGGTTTCTCAATATTTTTTGAAGTAGATGCTTCAGAAACATTTTTCAAAGAGAAAGTAGATCCTAAAGATGAAAGTTGTCATCTAAGAATTGTAAAAATCTATTGGTATAATTTGATTGTTCAATGAGATTTTTAATATCTTTCGGGGGATAGCTTCATCAACATTTTTTGATTTAAAGGGAGAGGCCATAACAAGGTTATGTCCTTCTGTATTTGAAATAACAAAAGCTCCTTTTGGAGGAAACTCAGATCTGACTAAGTTCCCATATTTGACTTTCCAAGTTGAAATAACATTTACTGAAAGCAAAGTTTGTTTGGTTTTGAAAGGATAATCAATATCATTTTTGATGGAATAAGCATGAAACCATTCAAAGAAAGGAATATCCATTTTAACCTCATTTAGAAAATTGTAGTACTTTTCTTTGAAAGATGAGATTTGAGCAGCTGTATAAGTACGTAAATACCATTCTCTGTGAAGGTCATACTCCTCAGAGTAAAGGTTTTTACGTAAAGCTTCTCTATTTATAACAAAGTCTGTGCTACTCATGGGTACCATCATTCATAGAAGAATATGTTGGAGATTGAATGGAAGATTGTACTTCAATTTCAATATCATCATCCGAGTGTCTACCCTCGGTTTGATAAACTGCTTGAGAAATGTTTGAATTATTGTGTAATCGCGAAATATTAATTTCATAATGTACTGGTTTTGAGATTTTTGAAAACTGAGATTGAGAAGTCATGGAAAAAGACCTTCTTGCTGAAGCAAAATCATTGGATGTTCCTGCTTCAGACCTAGAGGAAAAAGAGTTTCGTCTGTCAAAGAAGATCTATACTTTCCCTGATTCATCCTGTTTTATTTCTCGTAAGAGAAGTGCTTGTCTAGGTTGTGTTGGAATAGCTCTGTCAATAGACCATGACTGGGGCAGATCAATTTCATCCTACCTTACGAGCCTTGGGATAACGACATTGGCCTTTGTCATGTCAGTGACAAACAAAGTAGTTTCACGATCTTGGGATTTAAGAAGGACTCTAGAATTACAAGTGTTCATGACCTTGTATTGAATCCTATAGATTAAAGCAGCTGGGATGGATCCTTCTTTCATGTTAAGACCATGAATTCGGATGTTCAAGAAAAGGGAGTTAAGGATGTTGGCATCTAACAAACTGACTGTTTTGTTTGGGAAACAGTTGAAGTAAACTGGACCATGTCCAAGGCTTGTTTCTACTGTTCCGATCAAGGAGTCTTGAAAATCATTGTGCCTAATGTCTCTAAGGCACATAAGGATGGAAGCATTCAAACCTTCTCTAATGAGAGGCTTGACAGCGACTTGTACACATCCTATGTGAATATATCTGTAGTGACGGGTTGTTCTTTGACAGATTGTTTGGTTAAAAGATGGAATTCCTCACCGGACTCTGGTCCTAGAGGAATGTTATTTTCGGCTGTTTTGATGATATAATCAGATTTTCTTTTGTTGTCATCAGGGACATATAACTCATCTTGAGGGATTTTGGGTATTTTCCAATTGTCAATGGCTTGATTGATATCTTCAAAGCAAATTTCTTCTTCAAAGATATTATGTTTGGGAGAAATTTCCTCAGGTCGAGGTACTTTCTCAGTAAGGGGATTAGAGGAAGAATGGATTGGAGAGGTAGAGGAGGAAGACTGAGAATAAAAGGAAAGACGTCTGGAAAGAGTGCGGAATAGTTTAGACATTTTTCATAAAATCTGATATCATTGCCCTCCTTTGGTTCAGAAAGAACATATATATTATCACTAAACTATCACTCAAATTTTTGAATCTGGGGTTTTTAAATCTTTTTTTTTTTTTTTTGCAATCTCTAACTTCATAGTCACTAGGAGTTCTTACGTTTGGATCTTATCATTTTCAAGAACATCATCAAATTAGCCTTACTGCCCATCAACAAGGGTCTTACTGCTACAGTTCCTTTAGGTGATAAAATTAAACAGCTTGTACTTCCAGATTTAAAGAGTGGTTGTTTTGATATATACAGAAAATAAGAACATGAACAGTAAATAAGAACATGAATAGTAAACATAATTTCCAGATCCATGAACCTCAGAGATAGTTTAATGATAATAATAATATTCCTACTTTCCCATCAGGCTCTGATACCAGATGTCCCGAATATTTTCATATGCGTGCGGACTACCGCCGCATCTAACTTCATATTTACTTTCTGTTCTTGCATTTATCATCCTAACTTGCATATGCGTGCGGACTACCGCCGCATCTAACTTTATATTTACTATCTTGCTCTTGCATTTATCATACTGCATTCAACTGCATTCATACTGACTATATATATATATATATATATGTCGCACTCTTCTACATTCGGCTGTTATCGTGTGGAAGGAAATACATTCCTAACCCTCACCTAAATCTCTTAGACCCATTCTGACTTGAGTGTCAGAGTATTTTTGCAGGTACCACCTCCCGGCATTTCAGAAATCCGATTCTGTCACCACCAAGGCCAGCAGATCCCCGATCCTCCTCTCAACCCGTTCCAGTGAAGTCTTGTACAGAAACAATGATCAAAACAAACATATTTCCTTAAATCTGAAAATTTGAAAACAAAAATAGTTTTCAAAAAATAAAAATTAAAAATAAAAACAAAAAATATTTCCTCATTTATAACAAACACCACCTTTTATATTTTGTGCTTGTTTTGGGCGCCATTAAATCGATAAAAATGATCTTTTTTCAATGAAAAAATATCTTTTTTAATTTTTTAGTTTGTTTAGAAAATTTCTAATAGTAAAAGTAAAAGCACAAGAAAAATAGAAAAAAAAAATTTTTGAGAAGTTATAATTTATATCTTTTTTTAAAAGATTTTTCTTTAAAAAAAGATATTTTTCACATAATAAATAAAAAATACTTTTATCTTATTTTACCCAAATATAATTGATAGATAAATAGATCTTTTTATATGAGATATCCAAATATAAAATTACTTTTACTTTTGTAAAATTTTTTTTAAAAGAATCATTAAAAAATACTTTCTAAAAATGACGTCAAAACAAGCCTCTTATCCTAGTAAGGAAGTTTAAAGTGTCAAAATTATCTATTTAAAATGGTTAAAGGGGGTGACTGTATGCACCTAACCCAGAGTTAAAAGTGAATGCTGATTCACGTAAATTTGCCTCTCAACAAATTTCCTTTCAGCAAGTGTACCAGATTGTCGTCAAGTAAAAACTCACTGTAGAGTGAGGTCGAATCCCACAGGGATTGGTAGATTGGGCAATTTTAATTTGAGAATTATGCTAGTTGAGCGAAATCAGATTTGATTGTGAATTACAGGAAGTAGAATTGGTGGAAAACTTAAATTGCAAGAAAGTAAATGAACAGAAATTAAACTGCTAGAAATTAAATGACAGAATCTAAATTACAAGAAAATAAGTGACAGAATCTTAAATTATAAGAAATTAAATGGGAATGGGAATTAGCATGAAATTAAAGAGCAGAAAGTAAATAGAATGGGTAGATCAGAGATGGGGTTCATTGGGGTCAGGAGATGTGAGAATTCTCCAGATCAAATTCATTCTCATCTCTTCCTCAATTAATACATTCATTGATTTTCTCGGCAATCTTAAATGATTAGATCCCAATTCCTTGGTAATCTAATCTCTCTAAGCATGAACAATTGCCCAATTCCTTGATTTAAGTGCGCATGGGAAGAGATGAAGTTTGGTCACTGATTATACCACACAAATTCATAGATCAAAGTGTTAGTAGGATTACATGTCACTATATCCATCCAAACCCCAATCTAATCCAATGTGGGAAAGCAATTCTAGCATGATCTCCTCATTCTTCTTCCAAGGTTCCGAGGAGATCCAATTATGAATAGCTTCTTTCCCAAGATAACTATCCAATTGGATGACGAACGAAAGCTTTCTAGTAAAATCAAGAGAAAAGAAAGAAGAAGAAGAATGAAAACTAGTATTGATCCATTGAATTTACATAGAGCTCCCTAACCTAATGAAAGGGGTTTAGTTATTTGTAGCTCTCAAAATGAAAATTACAATTGAAAGAGACATTACTGAAAACTAAAGAATTACAGAAAACTAAAATGGAATTCAAAAGTGAAAAATCAAGCCACATTCAAAAAGTAAAGTCCTCTTCTAACTTAAATTCTAAGCTATTTATACACTTTCTTCCATTGATCTTCAATCTCTAAATTGGGCTTTTGACCTTGATGGAATTGGGTTGAAAATGGCTCCAATTGGTTTTTCTTGCTGTTGAGAAGAGATCTATTTGAATTGTGAACTCTGATGCTTCACGTTGGAGTCAACGTTTCATGGCCAACGCTCACTCAAACGCCATTCAAAGGAAAACCAGAAAAACCAGATACTTTGTTGTCATTGGTGTTTGACTCAACGTTGGAGGGCCAACGTTCAGCTTACCCACGTGTACGTGTGCTTCACGCTTAAGTGTGAAGTCTGTGATTTTGCTGATTCACGCATACGCATGCCCATGCGTGCGTGTGATGGCTATGATTTTGCTTCCTCACGCATACGCGTACACCACGCTCACGCGTGAGTTACCCTTTTTTCCATCTGCACGTACGCGTCATTGACACGTACGCGTCAATTCACGTTTTTCAACTTCAAATTCTGGGCTTGGCATCACGGACGTTAGAGGCTAGCGTTTGAGGTAACGTTGGACTCCAACGTTCGTGTAATGATGCATGCGCGTGACTCACGCTCGCGCGTGGAATCGAAAATTTTTCTTTTTCACGCGTACGCATCATAGACGTGTACGCGTCACTCAAAAATCCTTCAGCCCCAGAATTGATCATTTTCTCACAACGTTGGGGGTAACGTTGGATGTCCAACGCTACCTCCAACGTGCGCATCAGCATACTTTACAGAGAATTGCTCTGCTTCTCTTCCAATGTTTGAGGCAACGTTGGTGGTCCAACTTGGCCACCAACGTTGCTTCTTCTTCATCTTTTTCCAAGCTCATTCTTCAACCTTCATCCATGCTTTCTTTCACCTATCATCAACCATTACATGCATCAAAGTCTTACTAAAGTCATGAGAATTCTTATCATTCTTAGCATACAAGTAATTATAGAATAATTCTTATGAAATTGTATCAAATTAACCATAGTTGGATGAATCTAGGTATGCATGAATTTCTACCCAATTTGCTTACTTATAACTCAAGAAAGTGCATAAAACCTATTAAAAACAAAGGGAAAAGGCTAGTGAAACTAGCCTAAGATGCCCTGGCATCAAATGCTCTGCAAAATTTGATTATATAATCCAATAAACTTAGGATCATGATGATTTAAACAAAAAGTCAAAAAATGAAAAATTATATATTTTTTTCCTCGCTACCTTAAAAGTGTTGCGAATGGTTTTGTATGATTTAGATAGCAGTTCTTGATTCATTTGTTTATTTACAAGCACTAATTTTGAACAGACTAAGTTCAGGGTGTTTGACTTAGCATCATAACTTGGGGGAGTGGCAGCACTAAATACGGACTTCAAGGCCTTGAATGAATGAAATAACTTGAGAAATAATTTTTCTTTGTTTTTACATTTTAATCATTTACTATTTTTATTATTTTTTAATTATAATTTAAAATTCACAATTAGTAAAAAATATAAATTTTAATTTCTTAAAAATGATAAAAAGCGGTTGTCGCTAGTTATGTTCATGAAACTTCTTACGGATCTGGCCCACGGATCCCACACTTGGAGCGGTCTCTCGACTCGGCTACCCGGGTTCGACCGGACTCCTCCTTCTAGAAGGCCCGAACCGGCCTACTAGACTCCCGAAACACGATCATAACACAAGCCATGGAAGACTTCATCACCGAAATGACCCCAGAAAACACCACCGTGGAAATCTGGAAACTACATGCGGATAGCCCATCCAACGCCAACTCGGGAGGGGCCGAAATAATACTAGAAAATGAGAACGGAATCATCATCGAACAATCCGTTTGATACGAGTTCCCGATATCAAATAACCAAGCCGAGTACGAGGCCCTCCTGGCCGGACTAACGTTAGCCTATGAGGTCTGGGCAAATTTGCTAGAAATCTGCAGCGATTCCCAAGTAGTCAGCTCCCAGATCAACGGGGATTAGCAAGCACGGGACCCCCTGCTTCAACAATACCTAACCAAGGTATAGGAGTCGATAAAGGATTTGGAGTAGGTAACCGTCCAACATGTCCCTATAGAGCGAAATACAAGGGCGGACTTACTCTCGAAACTGGCTAGCACCAAACCTGGCCAAGGGAACTGATCATTAATCCAAGAAGTCATTAGAATACCATCCATATCAGTCCCAACCAGGTCAGCCTCCCCGTTTCAAATCAAGACTCATGGACCACCCCATCATCCAATACCTCCTAAATGGAGCATTGCCAGAGGATTCCAGGGAGGTGAAGCGGTTAAAACAGGAAGCCACTAACTACACTATAATAGCGGGACAACTTTACAAACGAGGATTCTCACAACCCCTCCTCAAATGCGTCGAACCCAGTGACATGGACTATATACTCCGTGAGATTCACGAAGGATGCTGCGGCCACCACATCAGAGGTAAAGCCCTAGCCCAGAAGGTCATCTGAGCAAGATACTTCTGGCCCTCTGTTATCAAAGACTCCCTAAAGTTGGTCAAAAGTTGTAACAAATTCCAGGTGCGTTCCGACTTCCACCAAGCCGCCCCACACTAGCTCAACACCAAAACGGCAGATTGACCCTTTGAGACATAGGGCATCGACCTCATCGGCCCCTTTTCCACAGCACCCGGGCAACTCCGATACCTCATCGTCGCCATTAACTACTATACTAAATGGATAGAAGCCGAACCCTTAGCTTCCATTACGGAAACCCAATGCCGGAAGTTCTTCTGGAAACACGTGGTAACCCGGTTCAGTATTCTCGATGTCATAATCTCGAATAATGGAACACAATTCACCGACAAACGATTTCGAGAGTTCCTAGAAGGACTTCACATATGTCATCGCTTCAGCTCGGTCGAACACCCACAAACAAACGGACAAGTGGAATCCGCCAACAAAATAATAGTAAAAGGCCTTAAAAAATGGCTCGACGAAGCCAAAGAACTCTGGGCTGACGAGCTGGGATCGGTCTACTGGTTATACCGAACCACCCCTTAGACCTCTATGGAAGAAACCCTATTCTGACTAACCTACGGCTTAGAAGCCATCGTCCCTGTAGAGGTCGGGGACCCCAATCCAAAAAGAACTGTCGGGGGCAATGATGAAGACGCAGAACGAGACCTCACGGCCGAGGTCTGGAGCATAGCTCACCTACGAGAGTTAGCCCTAAAACAAACGATCAGCCTAAGGTACAACTACGGCAAAATTCGACGGGAATTTGGCCCCGATGACCTCGTCTTACGATGGAACGACATTGGTGCCCCCACCCCTGGAGAAGGGAAGCTCACCCCTAACTGGGAAGGCCCGTACAGAATCAAGGCGGTAATCGGGAAAGGAGCCTACAAGCTCGAACAACTTAACGGAGCCGAGATACCGAGAACCTGGAATGCCGCCAACCTACGACGATACTACACTTAGGCACGCCTCTTACCTTTATTAATTAAATCCTCTCAATCATCTATTTCTTTCCATTTTTTTCTTATTCGGTTTAAGTGTTATTCTCGGGTACTCTTTGCCGCCCACTTCGAAGAGTTTTAACGAGGCCCAAAATCTTAATAAAGTTTCATTTTTTTATTATTTTTCTACCTTTATCTTATTGCCCTTTCTAAATGGCAAGAACACACGGCCGCCACCGGGGACCGATCACCCTCGAGGCCCAAACAAACAGATATCCACAAATACATGATTACACGACCCAACGAAGGACCCTAACGGTCCACATACACATAAACCTCGAAGTCAAGCAACAATTTCGAGTTAATGGTCTAAATGACCCTAACATTAAATAAGTCAAACAACGGTTTAAAACGATAAAAAGGCCCAAACGGCCCAATCACAAACAAAATCATACAACACATAAAAATCCTAAGTATCAAAGTCGCTAAGAAGCTAACCACAAATAATACAAAAAAAAGGGGAGGTCATAAAAAGACCAACCAACAATCTACTCTATGTCAACAATCTAGCCATCTCGGACAGTCTTGGATGCCCCCGTAATGGACACATCAACCTCCGGCGCAAGAACCTGAACTTGAGCCTTCATCGTTTCCTCAGTAGCCGAGATGGCAACCTTCACATCAGCCAACTGCTCTGCCTTCTCCTTCCTCAGCCCCTCAGCCTTCAGGGTACCCACTTCTGCAAGGAGCACGGCTTCCTGAGATTCGGCATCCGAGGCCTTCCTTTGCTGTCCCCCCAGCTGGGACAAAAGCGAAGTATCGACCTTGGAGAGACGAAGCAGCTCGACCCCGGCATCCTCGGAAGCCTTCACAGTCCTCTCCCTCGCCGTCTCGGGCGCCTCAAGCTGCTCCTTTATCTTGGTTATATCGGCCTGGGATTGGCGCAACTTCTTATCCAAAAGACCCACTTGGGCCATCACGGGCTCGGCCTTTCAGACTATCACTGCAGAACGGAGGAGGACATGATACTCCGATTTAGCCTAAAAAGCCACGTCACAATCATGAAAGAAATCCTCAGTCCCAGGCATAAGGTGTTGATCAATGAAATCTGGAGCATCGAACCTCCGGTCCATTAGGAAGGCACAGAACCCTCCTCCTCCAAGTTTTCACTAAAGTCCTCCTCCGTCCTCCCTTGCTTCCAGGAGGCACCAGCAGCCAAGACCACGACCACTTCCTCATCACCACCCACAATCACCAGGCCGGGAGCAGCGGGGGTGCCCCCCAACCCTACCCGAGGTCAGCTCTTGAGAAACAGTGCGAGAATCGTCAGCAGGACGGGATGAAAGAGTGGATGGGGAAGCATCCGAAGCCACCTCCCGATCCATGGCAGCCTTCAACCTTGCCAAGGTCATCAAACCACCAGCCATTTTAACTGAAAGAAAGAAAAAAGATGTATAAGTCCCCAACTAGGCAAGATGGTAAAAAAAAACACACACACACACACCAATATAAGTTTGGCAGGCCACGAGATCTCCCATAACGTCCCGAGGGTTCATAGGACGCTCCCTAAAAAGGTGCCAAAGGACACCAGTAATATCCTTGTCTTCCGGAGATAAATCCTCGTAACTAACTTTCGTTAGAATCGACGGACCGGAACCAAAGTTCCAATACGTTGAAAACCGGTGCTCCCCTTCTAACGTCAACCAGAAGGGATGGTGCCCTCGAGCAGGGTGCACCTTAAAGTATCCCCTCTTAAAATCATGAAAGGATTCCTCATATAAGCCAAATATACGCCGATGGGGCAAAGTCCTAAACGACATATACCCCTTCTTATGCTTCCCCTCTTTGGTTGGCAAAGTGCATAAGAAAAGGAAAAGGAAGACGTTAATGAAGATCGGAAGCTCCAGAAACTCGCATACGAGCTCAAAGGTGTGCACCGCCGTCCAACTATTCGGGTGAAGCTGAGACGGTGCCACGGATCACAGGCTCAGCAGCGCCTGAACAAGAGGTGAAAAAGGGAGCCGCATGCCAAGTCGAGTAAACAACGACTCATAGACCCACATCCAGTCCGGGACGGTTGGCAAGTCGAGATTCAAGTAGCAAACCATCTCATCAACCTCAGGGAGCACGAGCTCGTATTGACGCTCGGCATCACCACCCTCCACACACCGCTCCTTGGTCGTGGAGTGATGAGCGGATAATTTATACGTTTTTTGGCATTGTTTTTAGGTAGTTTTTAGTATGTTTTAGTTAATTCTTATTATATTTTTATTAGTTTTTAAATAAAAATCACATTTCTGGACTTTACTATGAGTTTATGTGTTTTTCTGTGATTTCAGGTATTTTCTGGCTGAAATTGAGGGACCTGAGCAAAAATCTAATTCAGAGGCTGAAAAAGGACTGCAGATGCTGTTGGATTCTGACCTTCCTGCACTCGAAGTGGATTTTCTGGAGCTATAGAAACCCAATCGGCGCGCTCTCAATTGTGTTGGAAAGTAGACATCCTGGACTTTTCATCAATATATAATAGTCCATACTTTGTCTGAGATTTGATGGCCCAAACCGGCGTTCCAAGTCAGCATAAAAATTCTGGCGTCAAAATGCCAAAGCTGGCATAAAAGCTGGAGTTAAACGCCCAAACTAGCACAAAAGCTGGCGTTTAACTCTAAGAAAAGTCTCTACATGTAAAAGCTTCAATGCTCAGCCCAAGCATACACCAAGTGGGCCCGAAAGAAGATTTCTGCATTAATTACTTATTTCTGTAACCCTAGGCTACTAGTTTTCAATAAATAGGACCTTTTGGCTATTATATTTTCATCTTTGAATCATCCTGAATCATCTTTAATCATGTTTTGATGATTGAATCCTCTTTGGGAGGCTGGCCATTCGGCCATGCCTAGACTTTATTCTTATGTATTTTCAACGGTGGAGTTTTTACACACCATAGATTAAGGTGTGGAGCTCTGCTGTTCTTCATGAATTAATGCAAAGTACTATTATTTTTCTATTCAACTCAAGCCTATTTCTTCTCCAAGATATACTCTCGTACTTAATTCAGTTAAGTCAGAATGAAGGGGTGACCCGTGACAATCACCAGATCTTCGTTACTCACTTAGCCAAGGTTGCGTGCCTGACAACCCCAAAGCGATCTACATGATGTTCAACGTAGTCATTGGACGACAGCTAGAGTATATTCTCTTGGGTTTCTAATCTAAGATTAAAACCTTCGTGGTATAGGCTAGAATCATTGGCGGCTATTCCTAAGATCCGGAAAGTCTAAACCTTATCTGTGGTATTCCGAGTAGGATTTGGGAAGGGATGACTGTGACGAGCTTCAAACTCGCGAGTGTTGGGCGTAGTGACAGACGCAAAAGGATCAATGGATCCTATTCCAACATGATCGAGAACCGACAGATGATTAGCCGTGCGGTGACAGCGCATTTGGACCATTTTCACTGAGAGGACGGGAAGTAGCCATTGACAACGGTGATGCCCAACATACAGCTTGCCATGGAAAGGAGTATGAATGATTGGATGAAGGCAATAGGAAAGCAGAAGTTCAGGAAGAACAAAGCATCTTCATACGCTTATCTGAAATTCTCACCAATGAATTACATAAGTATCTCTATCTTATTTTATGTTTTATTCATCTTTTAATTATCAAATTCTCCATAACCATTTGAATCCGCCTAACTGAGATTTACAAGATGACCATAGCTTGCTTCAAGCCGACAATCTCCGTGGGAACGACCCTTACTCATGTAAGGTTTATTACTTGGACGACCCAGTGCACTTGCTAGTTAGTTGTGCGGAGTTGTGATAAGGAGTTGAGATTACAATTGTGCGTACCAAGTTGTTGGCACCATTGATGATCACAATTTCGTGCACCATGGAGCCGCTAGAGATCCACATCTGTCATCCAAGACGGTACCGCCCAAATATCGCTGGTCACCCAAGAATAGAGAGGAGGAATGCCCCCGACCTGAGCTATCGGAGTGCCCACACCCTCAGCCCTCCTTCTAGTGCCTGACAATAAAAGGAGGAGCACCACCATTAGCCCACTAGTGCTACGCAAGGAAGAACAGCAGAAAAAAAGTAAAACACCACAACCTGCCACAGGATATGCCTACAACAGTGGTGCTCACCCCCCCCCCCAAATAAACACCGCCTAGCCCTATTCGAAACTTAGCACTAAAAAAGAAGCGACGGCCCGGTGCGTGCAAACAAAATAAAAAGAAAACAGAGATAATAAACACAAAGAAAGAAGACACCAACCTGATAAAGCCGAAAGTAGAAGCAAAAAAGGAAGAGTTGAAGCAGGAAACGGCACATGGCACGGAGACTAAAGTATGAAAATGCACCAGGAAGAAGGAAGTAGAGGAAGCAAAAACAGCAAAAAAAAAAAGAATGAAGTGAACGAGGAAAACGAGAAGGGCGAGAAAACAAAACGGTTGCAAGAGGTCCAAAATCCAGAAATACCCTCGTAAACCAACAAAGACGAAGGGGCAAAAACGATAAAATAGTCCAAACATCCCTTTGCAATAAATGCACTCTCTGGAAGCGTAACTGACAGCACATCTCAAAAAACGCAACGGGCATAAGAATGTGAAAGGCTCACGCCAACCACCACACGAACTCCAAAGACGACGATTATTCCAAAAATCGCCCACTTCCACAAAGGACCCGGTTCGCCGGTACCCGCGTCGGATAAGCCCACAGACCAACCTCCCGGTCTCTTAGCCCTATCCAGATAGCATCGAACAAAGCCATAAACAGTGAATCCCATACCCTCCAACAAGGAAGACTGACCCCCACTCACTCTCCCGCTGCGGGGCAACTATTACGGATCTAGTCCACGGATCCCACACTTGGAGTGGTCTCCCGACCCGGCTACTCGGGTTCGACTCGCCTCCTCCTTCTAGAAGTCCCGAACTGGCCTACTAGACTCCCTAACCAACATTCAAATTCAAATACCTCCCTCATCTTAACTAGATGAGATAAGATAAGATAACTATTACCATCTATATAAAAGAGAGTCCCAGGCCTCCCCAGATACGTCATTGACCCTACATACCTTATACCTCTCAGATCCATTCTGACTTGAGCGTCGAAGTGTCTTTGCAGGTACCTCCCCCCTTCGCTCCCAGTCAGACGATCCGGCCACCGTTCCGACCCGCAGGTCCCTAATCCATCTCACAATCCGTACTAGAGACATCTTGTACAAAAATATATCCATAGATCTTAATGAATTTTGAATGTGTTCGAAGATTATTTTAAACACTATTATATTATTTGGAATATGTTACAAACTTAGATCTCTAGTATTTCATAAAATATTAATTAATATAAACAATGACAAAAATAGTAGAATCATAATTTAGACGGAATGAATGAAAATTAACAAAAAGATAAATTAACACACCAAGAAGAGTGAAAATTAATTGAATTTTTTTACCAACATAAAAATAAAAAGAAAAGATGCGAGATTAGACCAAAAAAAAATCTATACAATTTAAACACTAAAGATATTTAAAGAGGGTTATATTTTCTGTTTTCTCCTATTGTGCTCATGTATGTTGACTCCTCCACTCTTCTTGTTAGGTGATAAGTGTTTGGCATAGTCCAAGGGTATTTAACCTCTTTCCTTTAGTTCTTTGGAGATGTATGACGTAGAAATTAAGTATGATATTTAATAGAAATTATCTTTTCATCTCAATTAAGTGTTTATTTGGATGTCATTATTTGGATAAAAAAAATTTAATAAAAAAATACTTTTTTTTATATTTTGATATATTTGACAAATTTTTAGTAATAAAAATAAAAGCACTAAAAAAATTAAAAAAATATATCTTTTTTCAAAAGTTATAATTTATATTTTTTTTAAGAGATTTTTTTTTTAAAAAGATATTTTTTTATGTAAATAAATAAACAAAAAAGTACTTTTATGTTATTATATCTGAATATAATTAATAAATAAAAAGATCTTTTTGTATGAGATATCTAAACATAAAATTACTTTTACTTTTATATAAAATCTTAAAAAAGCATATTCAAAACAAAATCTTTTCCTAAAAATTCACTCAAATATATCCTTAAGTCTTGTTACATACATTAATTTACAATATTACCAAAGGACAATATATAAAAAAAGTTATAAATTTAGGTTTAATTGGTGGTCATAACTCGTTGTCCAACCCAGCACGGTATAGTCATTTCGGTTGACAATTGCTGGATCCCATAATTCTATAAATTTAATGACAAAGGGCCTAGTGAAAATTACTAAATACCAAAAACTAAATCTACTTTAATACATAGAGTAAAGTATTGTTTTTGTCCAAAATATTTGAGGTAAGTTCTAAAGTTATTCCTAATATTTCAATCGTCCTATTTAAGTCCCTAACGTTTTAAAATTGACTCAATATTGTCCTGTCATTAGGGATCCGTTAACAGAATTGACGGCGGGACAAAATTAATTCGATTTTGAAACGTTAGGAACTTAAATAGGACGAAAACGTTCGGAATAAAAATGATACATAGAAATAAATTTTAATTTTATCCTTCAATAATTTTAATTTTTTACAATAATATCAATATTATATACAATTATTTTTTAATCACATCTAAGTAAATTACACTTAATCGTACTACTTTCATTCTAAATAAATTTTTTTATATTTTTATACTAACTTATAACTTTAAGTGTAAAAATATAAAAAAATAAATTTATTTAAAATAAAAGTAATATGATTAAGTGTAATTTACTTAAATGTGATTAAAAAATAATTAAATACTATGTACAGTAAAAAATTGATATTATTGAAGGATAAAACTAAAATTTATTTCTATGTATCGTTTTTGTCTCCAAGGTTTTCGTCCTATTTAAGTCCCTAATATTTCAAAATCATCTCAATTTTGTTTCGTCGTCAATTTTATTAACAGATCCTTAACAACAGAACAACATTGAGTCAATTTTAAAATGTTAAGAACTTAAATAGGACAATTGAAACGTTAGAAATAACTTTAAGACTTACTCCAAATATTAGAAACTCTAATACATATGTAATTACATGGAAACACTCACATAAGGGATCCCCTTATACTCCTTCCACAATTTTGTGTCACGAAAAAGCTACATGCATTAACTCATCGATCAATTTCCTGTGTATGCTATTTATATAGTTCACGCGATCAAATTATGGTTTGCTTACCACAGGTAATTAATATGGAAAAGTATAGCTGTACAGGGAACAATATATACAGTGAACAATAGTTAAAAACAAAAAAATTTAAAATTAAAAATTATATTTTTAATTAATTAAATAATTATTATCAAATTTTAAAATTTAAAAACATTAAAATTAGCATCTAAATCACTACGTACAGTTATACATTTACATATCTTATATGTTTTGCACCTCACTTCTACTCAACAGTATCGGTCTCTCCTGCAACTATCATTGATATTGCCACAAAAATCTTGACACTGCCGTCTTTTTCACCACCGTAGCAAGTTTTCTTCCAACTCGAATAGTGACGCCGTTTTGCACCCTTCACCAACGTCGATCTCTTTCACGTCCACCGACTATTTCTTACCGGATGATGCCATATCACGATGGAAATTCGCAGTGTTGCGGCAGTACCAACATTTACTCGATAAGACCACGCTGCATATGCTTTGCCGTTGGATTGGTTCTTTCATCATCGCTTGTATCTATGTTCTGCGCGTACACTTGATCCAAGGTTTCTACATCGTCTTCTACGGCCTCTGAATCTACATGCTCAACCTCCTCGTCGGCTTCCTTTCCCCTCAAGTTGATACCAAAATTCAGAAAATCTACGATGGTGTCACTTTTCCCACCAGAGGTTCCGATGAGTTCTGTCCCTTTGTTCGCTGTCTTCCTGAGTTCAAGTTCTGGTCTTCAATCATGGCTAGTTCAGGATGGTCATTTTATTAGGTATGCGTGATGAGTGGATTTTTCGTATGGTTTAGAATTCACAATTGAAATCTCATTGCAAGTATAGTTTCTAAACCAACAAATAATTCTCTTATGCAAAAAATTGTTTGTCACAAGTACAAACCCCAATAAAAATAATCGAAGTATTTAAACATCGGTCGTCTCTCAAAGGAATTTCAGGGAAGTGTTCTTGTTATTGGTTATGAGATGCATATTTTGGGGTTTTGAATAAAGGACATGAGAGATAAATTGCAAGAAAGTAAATGAACTCAAATGATAAAAAGGTCTTGGCAAGGGTTGATGATTAAAGATCTTTATCCTTGTTACTAACCCCAACATGATAATTGTAAGGATCAATCTCATTAAGTCATCCTCTAACAAGTGAAAAAAAGTCAAATGAGCTACACTAATCCGAATTCATAAGTCCTAGCCACTCACTAATTAGCTTAGTGGAAGCTAGAGTCAATGGACACCAATTATCAAGACTTGGACATTAGCAACTCAATTTCACCTAAGTTACCATCCCTAGCCAAGAACACAAAAATCTACTCTAATATCCTTCCAAGCATTTAATCAAACACTTGGAAGGTATAAAAGGAAAGCAAGATAAAATTGCAAGAAATTCAAATCTACAACTACTAATTGCAAGAAAATTAACAACAACAACTCAAATCAACAATAAAAGAAACCAAACATAAATTGTATTAAAGGAAAATAAAAGAAATAAGAGTGCATCAACAACAAAGTAAACAAATACAAAGAGTAAAGTACAAAACTAAGAAAGCAAGGGTAGAAGAACAAGAAATTGAAAAGGAAAAGTAAATCAAAGTATGAATTAAACTTAGATCTAAGAAATCTTAATCTACATCTAACGTAATTCTAGAGAGAAGAGAGAGCTTCTCTCTCTAGAAACTAACTAAAGCATGATGAAAACTCAACTATGTGCTCCCCCCCCCCCTTTTGGCTCCTCTTGAATTCTGCATGTAATAAGCTTAGAAATGGGTTGGATTTGGGCCTAGGAAGCTCAGAAATCGCCCCCAGCGTTTTCACTTTAATGAGGTCACGTGCGAGCTGCGACGCGTATGCATGGGTCACTATAACATTCCTGACGGTTTTTGATGCTCTATCTTCACCTTTTGTCAAGTTAGACACTTGGATACCACTGTTGCTACATCACCCTTCATCCCAGGCCACCAGAACATCTTCTTTAAGTCATAGTACATCTTCTTGCTTCCGGGATGAATAGAAAACCCACTGTTATGAGCTTCCGACAACAAGTCTCGCCTCAAACTCCCAACATCCGGTATGCAAATTCTTTCCTTGTATCTCCATAATCCTTCATCATCTTTGGTGAATTCTCCAAGCCTCTTCTCACCAACTTGTTGAAACAATTGCTGAAGCTTCTGCTCATCTTGATGAGGCCTTTGTATTTCTGATTTAAAAGCGCTTGAAATTTGTAGTTGGTTCAAACAAGCTCTTCTGGCAACTTCACCAATATCCAGCTTAAGATCCACAAACTTATCTACTAGCTCCTCTTCCTTGATTCTCATCCAAGCTATTGTTAAAGATTTTCGACTCAATGCGTCTGCCACTATATTCACCTTTCCAGGATGATAACTCAGCCTGAAATCATAATCCTTCAACAACTCCATCCACCTTCTCTGACGCATATTAAGCTCTTTCTGATCAAAGATGTACTTGAGACTCTTATGATCAGAAAAAACGCTAAACTTTAATCCGTACAAGTGGTGCCTCCAGATCTTCAATGCAAACACAATCACCGCCAATTCCAGGTCATGAGTTGGGTAGTTCACCTCATGCGGTCTCAACTGACGCGATGCATAAGCCACCACATTCTGATGTTGCATCAACACGCAACCCAAACCCTTCAGAGGAGCATCACAGTACACTTCGAATGGTTCATGTGGTTCCGGTAAGATTAGAATAGGTGCTGAAGTTAATCTCTGCTTCAAAGTCTGAAAACTCTCTTCGCACTCCGATGTCCACACGAATGGCACTTCTTTCCTTGTCAACTTCGTCATTGGTAACGCAATCCGGGAAAATCCTTCGATAAATCTCCGGTAATATCTGGCTAAACCCAAGAATCTTCTTACTTCTGTCACTATCGTCGGTCTTTCCCATTCCATCACCACTTCTACCTTAGAAGGATCTACCGCTATTCCTCCTTTGCTCACCACGTGGCCTAAGAACTTTACTTCCTCCTTCCAGAACTCGCACTTTGACAACTTAACGTACAACTTTCGCTCCTTTAAGATTTGCAACACAATCCTCAAGTGTTCCTCATGCTCCTTCGCCGTCTTAGGGTAAACCAAGATGTCATCTATGAAAACCGCCACGAATTTGTCCAAAAAGAGATGAAAGACTCTGTTCATGTAATCCATGAAAATAGCAAGTGCATTCGTTAACCCAAAGGACATTACCGCAAATTCGTAGTGTCCATAGCGTGTCCTAAACGCAATCTTAGGGATATCATCCTCTTTTACCTTTATTTGATGGTAACCGGATCTCAAATCTATCTTGGAAAATACTCCAGCTCCTTGCAATTGATCCATCAAGTCATCTATCCTTCACCAATAAAATTGGCGCTCCCCACGGTGATACACTCGGTCGAATGAACCTCCTGTTCAGAAGCTCTTCCAACTAAGTCTTTAACTCTGCCAGCTCTATCGGAGCCATTCTATACGGTGCAATCGACACTGGTCTGGCTTCCTGATAAACCACTATTTTATGGTTTATCTTGTGCTCAATTGAGTGGATTTTATCAATCTTTCATACACTTATTCATATGATTTGCATGAGTTTACGTTTTCCTTCCTGATTTTGTGCTATGATTGAAAACATGCTTCTTTGGCCTTATATTTGCTAATATTAATCCTCTCTTATTACTATTCGATGCCTTGATATATGCGTTAAGTAATTTCAGAGTTTATAGGGCAGGAATGGCTTAGAGGATGGAAAGGAAGCATGCAAAAGTGGAAGGAATGCAAGAAGTTGAAGGAACTGCAAAGCTATCAGCCTGACCCTCTTGCACTAAAATGGTCATAACTTGAGCTACAAAGGTCCAAATGATGCGGTTTCAGTTGCGTTATAAAAAAGCTAACGTCCGAGGCTTCGATTTGATATATAATTTGCCATAGTTTCTCTGAAGATAAGTGACGCGAATGCGTGATCTACGCGGACTCGTCGCAGTGGCAAAAAACCAGCGTGTTTGAATTCGAAACCAGCAAATTCTGGGCTGTTTCTGACCCAGTTCTCGGCCCAGAAAACACAGATTAGAGGCTATAAAGTGGGAGAATGTATCCATTCATCAAGACACTCATAATTCACTTTTCATAATTTAGATGTAGTTTTTAGAGAGAGAGGTTCTCTCCTCTCTCTTAGGTTTTAGGATTAGGATTCCTCTTAAAGGATTTAGGATTTCAACTGCTTCTCAGGTTCAACGTTCATTTTATTTATTTTCCCAATTTACTTTATGAACTTTTCCATGTTAGATTTGAATTTATGTTTAAACTTAATTTGATGTGTTTTAGATTTATGATTGCTTTATTCTATTTATGAATGCTTTTAATTTAATTTAGATATTTTCTTCCTTTTGGCTTTGGTTAAGTAATTGGTAATACTTTGAGTTGTCAAACTCAGCAGTGGTTGAAATTGGCAGATTACTAATTGATCTAGATCGCTCTAAAGCTAGTCTTCCCACAGGGATTAACTAGGACTTGAGGATCAAACTAATTAGTCCAGTTGACTTTCCTTTGCTTTAGTAACGGTTAACTAAGTGGGATTAAAACTCAATTCTCATCACCATCAATAAGGATAACTAGGATAGGACTTCCGATTCTCATACCTTGCCAAGAGCTTTATTAGTTATTATTTTAACGACTTGTTATTTTACATTACTTGTTCCTTGTTTTAAAAAATCTCCAATTTACAAGACTCACAACCAATAATAAGAACACCTCCCTGCAATTCCTTGAGAAGACGACCCGAGGTTAAATACTTCGGTTATCAATTTCAGAGGGATTTGTTACTTGTGACAACCAAAACTTTTGTAAGAAAGGAATTCTTGTCGGTCTAGAAGCTATACTTACAACGGAAATTTATTTGCGAAAATTCTAGATCACGCGAGAGTTTTGTTTTGCATTGATATGCACTTACACTATTTTGCATTACCCACACCCTCTTTCCTCATTGTTTCAATTTCTGCACTATTGATATGCCATGTGATTCTATTATTTTCTCACTTGCATGTTGTAGCTACCATGTAATTGAGATCCTCATCATTTAGCATTAATCCAACCATATTTTAAATTGTCTCCTATCTTTATTTTGGGTTATTTTTCTTCTTTTCCCTCTTCTTTCAGGATGGCCACCACAAAGGGAGAGGAAAAGCTTCTTAATGGGAAGACAAACAAGTCCACCTGCACAATCTTTGGAGAAAAGTATCAGTTGAAGCAACCCGTCCACTTGTACATCTTAGCATGCACCGAGGACGGTGAAATCTTTAAGTGTGGGGAGGTCGATACCGATCTCCATGGGTTAGTTACTCTTCTATCTCAACACCAACGGTTTATTTTCCTTGTTAGTTGTTGCATTTGCATGTTTGATTGCATGATTATTTGATTTTGTGCATATTTTACCAATTAGTTGAAGTAATATTTTCTTTTTCAAGAAACCTTTTAGAGAATTTCACTAATTTGAATAAAATTTTATGTTAAACTTGTTTGAAGAAATATTATACTAGAACATGGTTTAGAGCTTGAACACACAAAATATGTGAGATTTTGAGCCTATTTGATTGGTTGCATTTTATCAACCAAAATTTTATTTTTGGTGTGTGTTGTTCTTTCTAAAATTGTGATCTTTGTCTTGCTTAATTCTATATTTCCATTATTTGATGTATGCATACACTTATATGATTGAGGCTTTTGTTTCACTGAGCTTACATACCCATATGGCCTTACCCTTTCATTATTCTTTGCAAACCAATGTTGAGCCTATTATACCCCTTTGTTCTTTACTTTAGCACATCATTAACTCTAAGCGAAAAATAATAATGTCCTTAATTTGAATCATGTGTTAGCTTAGACTAGTGAGAGTGCTCATGAATTAAGTGTGGGGAAGTTGAATTTGGAAACATTTGGTTTGAGAATTGAGTATGTTAGAATTTTCTGAAAATGTGAAAGAAATGTTTAGGACATGATTCATGCATCCAATAATTTAATCATATGCATTGAAAAAAATAAAAGAAAAGAAAAATATATATATAAAATACAAAAAAAAGAGAAGTGAGAAAAAGAAAAGAAAAAAAAGAGCAATTAAGCAAAAAGGGGACAAAATGCCCCAAAGTGAGTGAAAGCAATACATATGTACTGTACTTGAAATTAGAATGCATGAATATGTGGAAAAAATGGTTAATAGATATTTAGATATTGTATTATGATTACATGGATTGTCTAAGTTAAGTGGAAAGTTTAAGTTAATTAAGGATTCAGATTTTAGTCCACTTGGCCAAATACAATCCTACCTTGACCCTAACCCCATTACAACCCTTAAAAGACCTCTTGATATGTGTATTTATGCGTTAAATTTTTGTTGATTGGTAGAAGAAAAGCAAGCCTTAGAAAGCAAGGTTAGTAGAGAATTGAGAGAATCGAACCTTAAACACTTGAGCGATTAGAGTGCATACACTTCCAGTGAGGGTTCGATGCTCGATTCTTTGTTCCCGTCTTTCATGAGCTATTTTCTTCTGCAAGTTTACCTATACTTTATTTTATGATTTGAATTAGTAAAATCCAGTTCATATTTGTTCTTGAAGGATTTGTTTACTTTTAACCAAGTAGAAAAAAAAAAAAGAAGCATTCTGCATTTAGTTGCATTCATAGGTTACATTTCATACAGTCTACCATTCCCCTTCACTCTTTTAGTTCTCTTAAGCTTAGCATGAGGACATGCTAATGTTTGAGTGCGGGGAGGTTGATAAACCACTATTTTATGGTTTATCTTGTGCTCAATTGAGTAGATTTTATCAATCTTTCATACACTTATTCATATGATTTGCATGAGTTTACGTTTTCCTTCCCGATTTTGTGCTATGATTGAAAACATGCTTCTTATTACCATTCGATGCCTTAATATGTGCGTTAAGTGATTTCAGAGTTTATAGGTTAGGAATGGCTTAGAGGATGGAAAGGAAGCATGCAAAAGTTGAAGGAATGCAAGAAGTTGAAGGAACCGCAAAGCTGTCAGCCTGACCCTCTCGCACTAAAACGGTCATAACTTGAGCTACAGAGGTCCAAATGATGCGGTTCTAGTTGGGTTGGAAATCTAACGTCCGGGGCTTCGATTTGATATATAATTTGCCATAGTTTCCTTGACGATAAGTGACGCGAATGCGTGATCTACGCGGATGCATCGCAGTGGCAAAAAAACCAGCGTGTTTGAATTCGAAACCAACAAATTCTGGGCTGTTTCTGACCCAGTTCTCGACCCAGAAAACACAGATTAGAGGCTATAAAGTGGGAGAATGCATCCATTCATCAAGACACTCATAATTCACTTTTCATAATTTAGATGTAGTTTTTAGAGAGAGAGGTTCTCTCCTCTCTCTTAGGTTTTAGGATTAGGATTCCTCTTAAAGGATTTAGCATTTCAACTGCTGCTCAGGTTCAACGTTCCTTTTATTTATTTTCCCAATTCACTTTATGAACTTTTCCATGTTAGATTTGAATTTATGTTTAAACGTAATTTGATGTGTTTTAGATTTATGATTGCTTTATTCTATTTATGAATGCTTTTTATTTAATTTAGATATTTTCTTCCTTTTGGCTTTGGTTAAGTAATTGGTAACACTTGAGTTGTCAAACTCAGCAGTGGTTGAAATTGGTAGATTATTAATTGATCTAGATCGCTCTAAAGCTAGTCTTCCCACAGGGATTAACTAGGACTTGAGGATCAAACCAATTAGTCCACTTGACTTTCCTTTGCTTTAGTAAAGGTTAACTAAGTGGGATTAAAACTCAATTCTCATCACCATCGATAAGGATAACTAGGATAGGACTTCCAATTCTCATACCTTGCCAAGAGCTTTCTTAGTTATTATTTTAACAACTTGTTATTTTACATTACTTGTTCCTTATTTTAAAAAACCCCCAATTTACAAGACTCACAACCAATAATAAGAACACCTCCCTGCAATTCCTCGAGAAGACGACCCGAGGTTAAATACTTCGGTTATCAATTTCAAAGGGGTTTGTTACTTGTGACAACCAAAATTTTTGTAAGAAAGGAATTCTTGTCGGTCTAGAAGCTATACTTACAATGGGAATTTATTTGTGAAAATTCTAGATCGCGCGAGAGTTTCGTTCTTCACTCCCGGCACCAATTCAATCACAAATTCAATTTCCCTTTGAGGTGGGAACTCAAGGATATCTTCCGGGAACACTTTTGAAAATCTCTAACCACCGGTATCTGATCTAAGTCCTGGGCATCCCCCAACACATTAGCAGCCAACAGAATATATCCCTGACACTCTTCCCACTATAGTGCACCATTACAGAGTTCAGGTAATATCCCGTAGCTACCACTACTCCATTTTCTCCTTCCGGCATAAACCGAATTGTCCGTTCAAAGCAATCCAACAAAACCCGATTCTTCGACAACCAATCAAACCCCAAAATCATTTCCAATCCAATCATTGGCAAATAGATCAAATCATGCACAAAGTCTCTACGCTCAAGTTTGAAACCTACTTGTCTACAACTTGACCTAGTCATAACTGTCTGATGTGGAGTATGTACATGCAGATCAAATGGTAACTCTAACACTTTCAAGCCTAATTCCTCAACTTTAGCAAATGAAATAAACGAATGCGAAGCTCCAGTATCATATAATAAAACTAAGAACTTATCACCAATTAGACATATACCTCTCATCAACGGATCCTCCTTAAAAGCATCCTTGGCATTCACAGCAAAGACTCGCCCCTGGTGCTGACCTTGACCCGCACTTTGGTTCTTCCCACGTGTACAATCCCTCGCAAAATGACCAGGCAAGTCACAGTTGAAGCACCCACCTATACCAATCTTGCAAGAGTCATATGGATGAAAACGTCCACAACGATCACAAGCTCAATCCGAAGAACTCTTACTCTGATTTCCTCTCCCTTTGCCACGTTGAATTTGATCATGGGTGTTCTTTCTAAAGCCTCCTTGACCTTGAGGCGCATATCCTCCTCTTTTGAAGCTTTGTCCTCTCGGATGAAAATACTTTCCACGCCCCCGACTAGAGCTCTCTCTATGAGTGTCCTTGGATGCTGCCATGGTCTTGGCATACTCTTCCACTACTCTAGTCTTGTTCACTAAGTCAGAGAAGACACGAATTTCCATAGAAGCCATAGCAGTTATAATGCTATCCTTTAAATCCCTCTGGTACTTAATGCACTTCCAGCTCTCGTAAGTCTCCAGGGCACCTTGACATACCCTAGAAAACCTACAGAGCTCCTCAAACTTGTTGGTGTAGTCTGCCACATATAGGAAACCTTGCTTCAGCTGCATTAGTTCCATCTCCTTTGCTTCCCTCACAGACTCTGGGAAGTATTTCTTGTAGAAGGCCGTTTGGAACACATCCCATAGAATGTCGGCGTTTTGAAGTTGTAGCAAGCGACACTCTGCTTGCCACTAGGGCTGGGCTTCTCCCATTAGCTGATAAGCGGCAAACTCGACATATTGATTGAGGGGAACATGCTGCGCTTGTAAAGCACGCTCTATAGCCTGAAACCAGTGATCCGCTTCAGTAGGATTAGTGGATCCTCGGAAAGTTGGCGGATGAACCTTGAGGAACGTCACCAAGGTCATCGGAACTCTTCACGTGTTATCGCCATTTCCCTCAGCATTATCATTGGCATTTCCTTCTCCGTTCCCATTGCCATTCCCACTGGTTGGCCTAACCTCTGCACAGCTTGCAGAGTCGCAGCAGCATTAGCTTCCATGGTATTAGTGAGATTTGCCATTGCCGTCATGAATTCGGCATGGTTGTCAGCTGGATGCTCATTCCTACTTTCTCGTGTACGTGTTCGACCTCGCCCGCAAGTGGCCATGTAGGGTTCCTATCTACACCGAACAATCGATATCAAGGTGATCAGTCTCAATATCAAAAGCCTAGTGCTTTAATTATCCCAAACAGGCACTCACAAACAAGCATGCTATGCATATATCAAGTAGATAACCTAAAAGCATCAAAGAAAAGACACACAGAGTATGCAAAGAAGCACAATCGGTCCATCCCTCAGGCTCACGAGGACGAACCGCTCTGATACCACTAAATGTAACACCCTAATTAGCCTAAGCTTTACCTCACATCGTAAAGCAAAGGTTAACAAGAGATTACGACACTTCTAAAGCTCATACGTATAATATATATAGAAAGAATAATATAATCTAGAAGCCCGATGAAAGATATAGCTCAAATTTTTGGATTTGAAAAGCGCAAAATGTACTAACGAAGCTATAACTTAAGGCACAAGAAACAGATAAGATATTGGTGCGGTAGTTTACAACCACACTTACTAACCGGCAAGTGCACCGGGTCGTACCAAGTAATACCTTACGTGAGTAAGGGTCGATCCCACGAGGATTGATGGATTAAGCAACAATAGTGTTTGATAGGATTAGTTAGACAAACAAAAAAGAGTATTTGAATATTCAATCGTGCAGAAATTAAAATAGTAAAGTAAATAAATTGAGAAGAAAATATGGAGAAAATAGTTAAGGCTTCAAAGTTATCTAGTTTTCTGGATTAACTTTTCTTATTAACTAATTTTAATCATGTAAGATTTAATTCATGGCAAACTATTTATGACTTGACCCTAATTCCTTAGACCTTCCTAGTCTCCTCTAAAATTCATCAACTGCCAATTCCTTGGTCAATTAATTCCAATTAGAGGGTGATGATCAAATTCCAGTTTATATGCCACAAAATTCTAATTACCCAAAAATAAAAGGATTATACGTCACGTATCCCGTTAAATCCAAATAACTAAAATTTAGGAGAATATGTTTTCAAGCTGTTGTTCAAGTAAAGAGCTTTTCCAAGTTTTACAAGAACTCAAATAGAAAGAGGGTCATACTTCCGTTCCACCCAAATTCATAAAATAAAGAGTGAAAACAATTCTTAAATTATAAATCCATACATAAATTAAAATAGAAAAAGCAATAAAATTAATCCATAGAAATAGACAGAGCTCCTAACCTTAACAGTGGAGGTTTAGTTGCTCATAGAAAAGAGAGAAAATTAGGATTGTCAATTATGTTCCCCTGATGGGATGAGGTGGAATCTCCCCCGGACCTCTACAAAGGAAGGAAAGCCTCCTCCTTTTATAACTAATCCTAATAAATTTAAAATCTAATATCTAAAAATAAAAATAATATCCTTTCCTAATTTAAAATTTGAATTTAAATTTGAATTAATTAACAGATCTTCAGTTGATGGGTGGGGACCACTTGTTCTGTCCATTCTGCAGCTTTTAATCTGTGTTTTCTGGGCTGAAAACTGAGTTAAAACAGCCCAGAAATTGACCCCAGCATTTTCTATCAATTCTGCAGATCGCTTATGTGACGCGTCCGTGTCGTCCACGCGTTCGCGTCATTTGTGCAGATTCCAGTCCACGCGATCGTGTTAGGCACGCGATCACGTCATTGCGATTTCCTCCATTCCGCGCGGTCGCATGAGCGATGCGTCCTGATGAGCGGATAATTTATACGCTTTTTGACATTGTTTTTAGCATGTTTTTAGTAGAATCTAGTTACTTTTAGGGATGTTTTCATTAGCTTTTATGTTAAATTCACATTTTTGGACTTTACTATGAGTTTGTGTGTTTTTATGTGATTTCAGGTATTTTCTGACTGAAATTGAGGGACTTGAGCAAAAATCAGATTCAGAGGTTGAAGAAGGACTGCTGATGCTGTTGGATTCTGACCTCCCTGTACTCAAAGTGGATTTTCTGGAGCTACAGAACTCGAAATGGCGCGCTTCTAATTGCGTTGGAAAGTAGACATCCAGGGCTTTCCAGAAATATATAATAGTCCATACTTTGCCCAAGTTTAGACGACGCAAACTGGCGTTCAACGCCAGTTCTCTGCCCAATTCTGGCGTCCAGCGCCAGAAACAAGTTGCAAAGTGGAGTTCAACGCCCAAACTGGCACCAAAACCTGCGTTCAACTCCAGGAATGACCTCTACACGTGTAATACTCAAGCTCAGCCCAAGCACACACCAAGTGGGCCCCGGAAGTGGATTTATGCATCAATTACTTACTTCTGTAAACCCTAGTAGCTAGTTTATTATAAATAGGACCTTTTACTATTGTATTAGACATCTTTGGATGCCTGGTTCTTAGATCAAAGGGGCTGGCCATTCGGCCATGCCTGGACCTTTCACTTATGTATTTTCAACGGTAGAGCTTCTACACTCCATAGATTAAGGTGTGGAGCTCTGCTGTTCTTCAAAGATTAATACAAAGTACTACTGTTTTCTATTCAATTCAACTTATTCCACTTCTAAGATATTCATTCGCATTCAACCTGAATGTGATGAACGTGACAATCATCATCATTCCCTATGAACGCGTGCCTGACAACCACTCCCGTTCTACCTTTGATTGAACGAGTATCTCTTAGATTACTAATACAGGGGACCGAGTCCGAGATATTGGGATCTTCGTGGTATAAGCTAGATTGATGGCGGCATTCATGAGAATCCAGAAAGTCTAAACCTTGTCCGTGGTATTTCGAGTAGGATTCTGGGATTGAATGACTGTGACGAGCTTCAAACTCGCGAGTGTTGGGCGTAGTGACAGACGCAAAAGGATAGTAAATCCTATTCCAGTATGATCGAGAACCTCCAAGATAATTAGCCATGCAGTGACAGCTGATCGGACCATTTTCACAGAGAGGAATAGGATGCAACCAACGACAAGGGTGATGCCTCCAGACGATTAGCCGTGCTGTGACAGAGCATTTGGACCATTTTCCCGAGAGAGATCGAAAGTAGCCATTGGCACCGGTGACATCCTTACATAAAGCCAGCCATAGAAAGGAGTAAGATTGATTGGATGAAGACAGCAGGAAAGCAGAGGTTCAGAGGAACGAATGCATCTCCATACGCTTATCTGAAATTCTCACCAATGAGTTACATAAGTATTTCTATCCTTATTTTATTAATTAATTTCGAAAACCCCATTACTATTTTATATCCGCCTGACTGAGATTTACAAGGTGACCATAGCTTGCTTCATACCAACAATCTCCGTGGGATTCGACCCTTACTCACGTAAGGTATTACTTGGACGACCCAGTGCACTTGCTGGTTAGTTGTGTGAAGTTGTGAACCATGGTATTGGCATCGTGTTTTTGGTGCCATTGCCAGGGAAAGAAAGAGCAATGAATTTTACATAATCAAAGTGTAATCACAATTTCTGCGCACCAAGTTTTTGGCGCCGTTGCCGGGGATTGTTCGAGTTTGGACAACTAACGGTTCATCTTGTTGCTCAGATTAGGTAATTTTCTTTTTGTTTTATTTTCAAAAATTTTTCAAAAATATCTTTCAAAATTTTCTCCTTTGTTTTCGAAAAAATTTTTTTAAAATAAAAATGTTTTCAAAAATTTTATAATTTTATTCAAAATTTTTAAGAATGAATTCTAGTGTTTCATGAAGCATGTGAAGCCTGGCTGGCTGTAAAGCCATGTCTAAATTCTTTTGGACTAAGGCTTCCAATTTGTTATCAAGAGCAAGCTAGTTGGTGCTAATCCACCTACTACTGTTCATGATCTACCTGTTACATGCTAAAGCTTGGCTGGCTATTAAGCCATGCCTGACCCTTTGATTGGAGCTTTAGACTAAAGAGCATAAGATTCCAAGAATTCATATTAAAAATTTTGGAATCCTTATTTTTCTTTTTCAAAATGATTTTCGAAAAATTAAAAAGAAAATACAAAAAAATCATAAAATCATAAAAATAAAAAATATTTTGTGTTTCTTGTTTGAGTCTTGAGTCATGTTATAAGTTTGGTGTCAATTGCATATGCATCTTGCATTTTTCGAAAAAATCATGCATTCATAGTGTTCTTCATGATCTTCAAGTTGTTCTTGGTAAGTCTTCTTGTTTGATCTTTGCATTTGCATGTTTTGTGTCTTTTCTTGTTTTTCATATGCATTCTTGAATTCTTAGTGTCTAAGCATTAAGGAATTCTAAGTTTGGTGTCTTGCATGTTTTCCTTGCATTAAAAATTTTTCAAAAATATGTTCTTGGTGTTCATCTTGACATTCAAAGTGTTCTTGGTGTTCATCTTGACATTCATAGCATTCTTGCATGCATTCATTGTTTTAATCTAAAAATTTCATGCATTGCATCATTTTTCTTGTTTTTCTCTCTCATCATTAAAAATTCAAAAATCAAGAAAATATCTTTCCCTTTTTCTCTCTTAAAATTTCGAAAATTAGATTTGACTTTTTCAAAAATTTTTTAAAAATCTAGTTGTTTTTATGAGTCAAATCAAATTTTCAATTTAAAAATCTCATCTTTTTCAAAATCTTTTTCAAAAATCAAATCTTTTTCAAATTTTTTAGTTATTTTCGAAAATTCCAAAAATATTTTTCAAAAATCTTTTTCTTATTTTTATATCAAATTTTCGAAAATAACAATACCAATTAATGTTTTGATTCAAAAATTTCAAGTTTGTTACTTACTTGTTAAGAAAGATTCAAACTTTAAGTTCTAGAATCATATCTTGTGATTTCTTGTGAATCAAGTCATTAATTGTGATTTTAAAAATCAAATCTTTTTTTTTCAACAAAACTAATTTCATTCATATCTTTTCAAAAATATCTTCTTATCTTATCTTTTTCAAAAATTTGATTTTAAAAAAATATCTTTTCTAACTTCCTAACTTCTTATCTTTTCAAAATTTGTTTCAACTAACTAACTAACTTCTTGTTTGTTTCTTATCTTTTTCAAAACTACCTAACTAACTCTCTCTCTCTCTCTCTCTAATTTTCGAAAATATCTCCCTCTTTTTCAAAATTTATTTTTAATTAACTAATTATTTCAATTTTTAAATCTTAAATTTCGAAAATTACTAACATTTTTCAAAAACTATTTTCGAAAATCACTAACTCTTTTTCAAAAATAATTTTCGAAAATTCTCCTTCTCTCTCATCTTATTCTATTTATTTATTCATCTACTAACATCTCTTCCTCACATCACTCACCAAATTCGAACCTCCTCTTCCATCTGTGTTCGAATTTTTCTCTTCTTCTACTAACAATAAGGAACCTCTTTATTGTGACATAGAGGATTCCTCTTCTTTTCTTGTTCTCTTCTCTTTCTTATGAGCAGGAACAAGGAAAAAGGTATTCTTGTTGAAGCTGATCCAGAACCTGAAAGGACTCTGAAGAGGAAACTAAGAGAAGCTAAATTAAAACAATCCAGAGACAACCTTATTGAAAATTTTGAAAAAGTAGAGGAGATGGCAGCCGAACCCAACAACAATAATGCAAGGAGGATGCTTGGTGACTTTACTACACCTAATTCCAATTTACATGGAAGAAGCATCTCCATTCCTGCCATTGGAGCAAACAACTTTGAGCTGAAACCTCAATTAGTTTCTCTGATGCAGCAGAACTGCAAGTTTCATGGACTTCCATCTGAAGATCCTTTTCAATTCTTAACTGAATTCTTGTAGATCTGTGATACTGTTAAGACTAATGGAGTAGATCCTGAATTCTACAGGCTCATGCTTTTCCCTTTTGCTGTAAGAGACAGAGCTAGAGTGTGGTTGGACTCTCAACCCAGAGATAGCCTGAACTCTTGGGATAAGCTGGTCACGGCTTTTTTAGCCAAGTTCTTTCCTCCTCAAAAGCTTAGTAAACTTAGAGTGGACGTTCAGACCTTCAGACAGAAAGAAGGTGAATCCCTCTATGAAGCTTGGGAGAGATACAAAGGACTGACCAAAAAGTGTCCTACTGACATGCTTTCAGAATGGACCATCCTGGATATCTTCTATGATGGTTTGTCTGAATTGGCAAAGATGTCATTGGATACTTCTGCAGGTGGATCCATTCACCTAAAGAAAACACCTGCAGAAGCTCAAGAACTCATTGACATGGTTGCTAATAACCAGTTCATGTACACTTCTGAGAGGAATCCTGTGAGTAATGGGACGCCTATGAAGAAGGGAGTTCTTGAAATTGATACTCTGAATGCCATATTGGCTCAGAATAAAATATTGACTCAGCAAGTCAATATGATTTCCCAGAGTCTGAATGGAATGCAAGCTGCATCCAACAATACTCAAGAGGCATCTTCTGAAGAAGAAGCTTATGATCCTGAGAACCCTGCAATAGCAGAGGTGAATTACTTAGGTAAACCTTATGGAAACACCTATAACTCATCATGGAGAAATCATCCAAATTTCTCATGGAAGGATCAAAAGCCTCAACAAAGCTTTAATAATGGTGGAAGAAACAGGTTTAGCAATAGCAAGCCTTTTCCATCATCCACTCAGCAACAGACAGAGAATTCTGAGCAGAATCTATCTAGCTTAGCAAACTTAGTCTCTGATCTATCTAAGGCCACTGTGAGTTTCATGAATGAAACAAGGTCTTCCATTAGAAATTTGGAAGCACAAGTGGGCTAGCTGAGTAAAAGGATCACTGAAATCCCTCCTAGTACTCTTCCAAGCAATACAGAAGAGAATCCAAAAGGAGAGTGCAAGGCCATTGACATAAGCATCATGGCCGAACCTGTAAGGGAAGGAGAGGACGTGAATCCCAAGGAGGAAGACCTCCTGGGATGTCCAGTGATCAATAAGGAGTTTCCCTCTAAGGAACCAAAGGAATCTGAGGCTCATCTAGAGATCATAGAGATTCCATTAAACCTCCTTATGCCATTCATGAGCTCTGATGAGTATTCCTCTTCTGAAGAGAATGAGGATGTTACTGAAGAGCAAGCTGCCAAGTTCCTTGGTGCAATCATGAAGCTAAATGCCAAATTATTTGGTATTGAGACTTGGGAAGATGAACCTCCCTTGTTCACCAATGAACTAAGTAATCAGGATCAACTGACACTACCTCAGAAGAGACAGGATCTTGAAAAGTTCATAATACCTTGTACCATAGGCACCATGATCTTTAATGCTCTGTGTGATCTTGGTTCAGGGATAAACCTCATGCCCCTCTCTGTAATAGAGAAACTGGGAATCTATGGGGTGCAAGCTGCTAAAATCTCGTTAAAGATGGCAGATAATTCCAGAAAACAGGCTTATGGACAAGTAGAGGACGTGTTAGTAAAGGTTGAAGGCCTTTACATCCCTGCTGATTTCATAGTCTTAGATACTGGGAAGGAAGAGGATGAATCCATCATCCTAGGAAGACCTTTTCTAGCCACAGCAAGAGCTGTGATTGATGTGGACAGAGGAGAATTGATCCTTCAATTGAATAAGGACAACCTTGTGTTTACAACTCAAGGATCTCTCTCCGCATCCATGGAGAGGAAGCAGAAAAAGCTTCTCTCAAAGCAGAGTCAAACAAAGCCCCCACAGTCAAACTCTAAGTTTGGTGTTGGGAGGCCACAACCAAACTCTAAGTTTGGTGTTGAACCCCCATATCCAAACTCTAAGTTTGGTGTTGGGAGGTCTCAACAAAGCTCTGCACATCTGTGAGGCTCCATGAGAGCCCACTGTCAAGCTATTGACATTAAAGAAGCGCTTGTTGGGAGGCAACCCAATGTTTATTTATCTAATTTTATTTTTGTTTTTCATGTTTTCTTAGGTTCATGATCATGTGGAGTTACAAAATAAACTAAAAATTTAGAAACAGAATCAAAAACAGCGGAAGAAAAATCACACCCTGGAGGAAGCACCTGCCTGGCGTTCAACGCCAGAACAGAGCATGGTTCTGGCGCTGAACGCCCAAAATGGGCAGTATCTGGGCAATGAACGCCCAGAACAAGCATGGTTCTGGCGTTTAACGCCAGAAATGGGCAACAAATGGGCGCTGAACGCCCAAAATGGGCACCAACCTGGCGCTGAACGCCCAGAGTTGTGTGCAAAGGCATTTTGCATGCCTAAATTGGTGCAGGGATGTAAATGCCTTGACACCTCAAGATCTGTGGACCTCACAGGATCATCTCAGGATCTGTGGACCCCACAGGATCCCCACCTTCCTTCCTCATAATCCTAGTTTTTTTTCCACATCTTCTTCTTCATCTATTCCTTCTTCTTTTGCTCGAGGGCGAGCAACATTCTAAGTTTGGTGTGGTAAAACAATTATGTAAAGGATCTATAGCTCAGTGGTAGAACATGTGGCTGCAAATCAAGAGATCCCTGAGATACCTCAGGGGATGCACTTCCCTCCACATAGTTATTGGAAGCAACTGAGAATAGAAATACCAAAAATCACTAGGAATCAAGCCACAAAGGCAAGAAAGAGACATAGAAGAGCTCAAGAACATCATTGGTTCCTCAAGAAGGAAACGCCATCATCACTAAGGTGGACTGATTCCTTGTTCTTACTTTCTCTGTTTTTCGTTTTCTCTATGTTATGTGCTTATCTATGTTTGTGTCTTCATTACATGATCATTAGTAGTTAGTAACTTTGTCTTAAAGTTATGAATGTCCTATGAATCCATCACCTCTCTTAAATGAAAAATGTTTTAATTCAAAAGAACAAGAAGTACATGAGTTTCGAATTTATCCTTGAACTTAGTTTAATTATATTGATGTGGTGACAATGCTTCTTGTTTTCTGAATGAATGCTTGAACAGTGCATATGTCTTTTGAAGTTGTTGTTTAAGAATGTTAAATATGTTGGCTCTTGAAAGAATGATGATAAGGAGACATGTTATTTGATAATCTGAAAAATCATAAAAATGATTCTTGAAGCAAGAAAAAGCAGCAAAGAACAAAGCTTGCAGAAAAAAAAAAAAGAAAAAAAATATAGGCGAAAAAAAAAAAGAAGAGAAAAAGCAAGCAGAAAAAGCCAAAAGCTCTTAAAACCAAGAGGCAAGAGCAAAAAGCCAATAACCCTTAAAATCAAAAGGCAAGGGTAAATAAAAAGGATCCCAAGGCTTTGAGCATCAGTGGATAGGAGGGCCTAAAGGAATAAAATCCTGGCCTAAGCGGCTAAACCAAGCTGTCCCTAACCATGTGCTTGTGGCGTGTAGGTGTCAAGTGAAAACTTGAGACTGAGCGGTTAAAGTCAAGGTCCAAAGCAAAAAAAGAGTGTGCTTAAGAACCCTGGACACCTCTAATTGGGGAGTTTAGCAAAGCTGAGTCACAATCTGAAAAGGTTCACTCAATTATGTGTCTGTGGCATTTATGTATCCGGTGGTAATACTGGAAAACAAAGTGCTTAGGGCCACGGCCAAGACTCATAAAATAGCTGTGTTCAAGAATCATCATACTGAACTAGGAGAATCAATAACACTATCTGAACTCTGAGTTCCTATAGAAGCCAATCATTCTGAACTTCAATGGATAAAGTGAGATGCCAAAACTATTCAAGAGGCAAAAAGCTACAAGTCCCGCTCATCTGATTGGAGCTATGTTTCATTGATAGTTTGGAATTTATAGTATATTCTCTTCTTTTTATCCTATTTGATTTTCAGTTGCTTGGGGACAAGCAACAATTTAAGTTTGGTGTTGTGATGAGCGGATAATTTATACGCTTTTTGACATTGTTTTTAGTATGTTTTTAGTAGAATCTAGTTACTTTTAGGGATGTTTTCATTAGCTTTTATGTTAAATTCACATTTTTGGACTTTACTATGAGTTTGTGTGTTTTTATGTGATTTCAGGTATTTTCTGACTGAAATTGAGGGACTTGAGCAAAAATCAGATTCAGAGGTTGAAGAAGGACTGCTGATGCTGTTGGATTCTGACCTCCCTGTACTCAAAGTAGATTTTCTTGAGCTACAGAACTCGAAATGGCGCGCTTCTAATTGCATTGGAAAGTAGACATCCAGGGCTTTCCAGAAATATATAATAGTCCATACTTTGCCCAAGTTTAGACGACGCAAACTGGCGTTCAACGCCAGTTCTCTGCCCAATTCTGGCGTCCAGCGCCAGAAACAAGTTGCAAAGTGGAGTTCAACGCCCAAACTGGCACCAAAACCTGCGTTCAACTCCAGGAATGACCTCTACACGTGTAACACTCAAGCTCAGCCCAAGCACACACCAAGTGGGCCCCGGAAGTGGATTTATGCATCAATTACTTACTTCTGTAAACCCTAGTAGCTAGTTTATTATAAATAGGACCTTTTACTATTGTATTAGACATCTTTGGACGCCTGGTTCTTAGATCAGAGGGGCTGGCCATTCGGCCATGCCTGGACCTTTCACTTATGTATTTTCAACGGTAGAGCTTCTACACTCCATAGATTAAGGTGTGGAGCTCTGCTGTTCTTCAAAGATTAATGCAAAGTACTACTGTTTTCTATTCAATTCAACTTATTCCACTTCTAAGATATTCATTCGAACTTCAACCTGAATGTGATGAACGTGACAATCATCATCATTCCCTATGAACGCGTGCCTGACAACCACTCCCGTTCTACCTTCGATTGAACGAGTATCTCTTAGATTACTAATACAGGGGATCGAGTCCGAGATATTGGGATCTTCGTGGTATAAGCTAGATTGATGGCGGCATTCATGAGAATCCAGAAAGTCTAAACCTTGTCCGTGGTATTCCGAGTAGGATTCTGGGATTGAATGACTGTGACGAGCTTCAAACTCGCGAGTGTTGGGCGTAGTGACAGACGCAAAAGGATAGTAAATCCTATTCCAGTATGATCGAGAACCTCCAAGATGATTAGCCATGCAGTGACAGCGCATCAGACCATTTTCACAGAGAGGAATAGGATGCAACCAACGACAAGGGTGATGCCTCCAGACGATTAGCCGTGCTGTGACAGAGCATTTGGACCATTTTCCCGAGAGAGATCGAAAGTAGCCATTGGCACCGGTGACATCCTTACATAAAGCCAGCCATAGAAAGGAGTAAGATTTATTGGATGAAGACAGCAGGAAAGCAGAGGTTCAGAGGAACGAATGCATCTCCATACGCTTATCTGAAATTCTCACCAATGAGTTACATAAGTATTTCTATCCTTATTTTATTAATTAATTTCGAAAACCCCATTACTATTTTATATCCGCCTGACTGAGATTTACAAGGTGACCATAGCTTACTTCATACCAACAATCTCCGTGGGATTCGACCCTTACTCACGTAAGGTATTACTTGGACGACCCAGTGCACTTGCTGGTTAGTTGTGCGAAGTTGTGAACCATGGTATTGACATCGTGTTTTTGGTGCCATTGCCAGGGAAAGAAAGAGCAATGAATTTTACATAATCAAAGTGTAATCACAATTTCGTCCACCACGTCCGCGTCGGCATTTGCTGGTCATCTCCTTGGCTTCTTCTCTTTCTCTGCAGAAACTCCATCAAATTCCGCCAAATGCTACCTAAAATAAACAGTATTGTACAAAACTTAAAATAGCATCCATAGTGGCTAAAATATAATTAATTCTTAATTAAAATCAACAAATTAGATGCAAATTCACTAGAAAAAGATAGACAAGATGCTCACGCATCACAACACCAAACATAAACTGTTGCTTGTCCTCAAGCAACCAAAACTAATATAAGCTTAGGATGTGAATTTGCATGAGAATGAGAGTTCGATTAAGCTCATGTCTCTTCTTATAGTGGGGTTTACAACTGCAATCCTGAATAGTTTTGGCATCTCACTTTATCCTTTGAAGTTCAGAATGATTGTCATCCATTGGAACTCAGAATTCAGATAGTGTTATTGACTCTCCTAGTTCAGTATGTTGATTCTTGAACACAACTACTTTATGAGTCTTGGCTGTGACCCTAAGCATTTTGTTTTCCAGTATTACCACCGGATACATAAATGCCACAGACACATAGGTGGGTGAACCTTTTCAGATTGTGACTCAGCTTTGCTAGAGTCCCCAGTTAGAGGTGCCCAGAGTTCTTAAGCACACTCTTTTTGCTTTGGACCACGACTTTAACCGCTCAGTCTCAAGCTTTTCACTTGACACCTTCACGCCACAAGCACATGGTTAGGGACAGCTTGATTTAGCTGCTTAGGCCAGGATTTTATTCCTTTGGGCCCTCCTATCCATTAATGCTCAAAGCCTTGGATCCTTTTTACCCTTTGCCTTTTAGTTTAAAGGATTATTGGCTTTTTCTCTGCTTGCTTTTTCTTTTTCTCTTTTTTTTTGTCTTTATTTTTTTTAATATATATATATATATATTTTGCAAGCTTTGTGTTTTTCACTGCTTTTTCTTGCTTCAAGAATCAATTTTATGATTTTTCAGATTATCAATAACATTTTTTTTCATCATTCTTTCAAGAGCCAACAATTTTAACATTCATAAACTTCACTATCAAAAATATGCACTGTTCATGTCATGCATTCAGAATCACAGAAAATACCACCACATTTAAGTAAATAAGACTATTCTTCAATATAGACCCACTTTCTCATACAATATATCACTCCTGTATTTTTGATTTGAAATTAAGCTCAGTGAGTAATACATGAGACATTTTTTTTTCAGAATTAAAGCAATAGGGAGAACTAAACTAGTCCTAGGATTCTAACTAATAAAGGATCATGCAACAAACAAAGAAAAATAGCAGAAAATCGGAACATAACATAGACAAAGAGGGGAGGAATAAAAAATGAAAGGAACTCAACCACCTTAGTTATCCTAGCAGTCGTTTATTCTTCAGGTTGTGCTCCTCAGTGAAGATGATTTGCCTCCCTTTTGGTGCCATAGGAATAAACAGAAAACTTCTAAGCGAAGCGTCAACACCGAACTTAAAAGTTTGCTTGTCCTCAAATAAAGAAGGACTGAAAATAAAAATAAATAGTGAGAGGAAAGAAGAATATACAGGTGAAAAACAAGAGAGAATTTGGATTGGGAAAAAAGAAAGATAAGATAATTGGCAAATCAGGGAAGCTGTGCGGCGCAAGCGACGCGACCGCGTGGGGCACGCGGTCGCGCGAATTGCGCTTATACCGATTGATGCGGTCGCGTCGGTCACGCGGTCGCGTGACCCGTTTTATGCTACTGGCGCGAGGGCAGCCTCGCACTCGCACAACTCTCTATTTGAAATTTTATTTTATTTTTTTTGCCAAATCTTGGGTGACGCGATCGCGTGGGGCATGCGATCGCCTGAGTGGCCATTAGAAGGATATGACGCGGACACGTGAGCCATGATTCTGCGTGAGTAGAATTGGGCGTTCAGCGCCAATCCAGCACCACTCTAGCATAACTTTCGGTCGTGCACCCTTTTCACGTCGAATTCCAGGGCACGCGGCCGTGTGAGTGACGCAGTCGCGTGGGAGGCCAATGTTCCCACCCGATGCAGACGCGTCATCGATGCGGTTGCGTGGAACAATTTGTGCCAAAGGCACTATTCCAGCGCCACTCCCTCGCAACTCTCTGTCAAATTTATTTTTTCACACACACCCATCTGACGCGGACGCGTCAGCGACGCGTTCGCGTCGTGTGCGCTCTTTTTTTTATATATATATATATAGCTTGAGGTGTTCGGTTCCTAGAAGAACATAACTGCATGATCAGAAAATTAGTAGGAACTCAATAAAAATAAAAATAAAATAACTAAGAAAAACTACTACGAAAAATAGCGAAGGATACGAAATTATCGGGTTGCCTTCCGACAAGCGCTTCTTTAACGTCACTAGCTTGACGGTCATTTCTGCTAGTTCAGCAGATGAGTGGACCTCTGGCGGTCAATCTCGCCTCCAAGATAGTGCTTCAACCTTTGACCATTCACTGTAAATTTCCTGTTAGAATTTTCTTCCTGTATTTCCACATGACCATATGGTTAGGCTCTGGTAACCATAAACGGTCCTGACCACCGAGATTTCAGCTCCCCGGGAAAGAATTTGAGCCTTGAATTATACAGAAGCACTCTTTGTCCTGGCTCAAAGACTCTGATGGCAATCTTCTTATCATGCAGTAGCTTGGTTCTCTCCTTATAAAGCCTGGCATTCTCATAGGCTGAATATCTGAATTCATCAAGCTCATTCAACTGAAGCATCCGCTTAATTCCTGCAGCTTCTGAATCAAGATTCAGATACCTAATTGCCCAATAAGCCTTGTGCTCCAGCTCAACTGGCAAGTGACAGGCTTTGCCGTAGACCAACAGATATGGGGACATGCCAATTGGAGTCTTGTATGCTGTCCGGTATGCCCAGAGAGCATCATCAAGCTTCCTAGACCAGTCCTTTCTTAAAATACTGACGGTCTTCTCCAGAATCCTCTTAAGTTCCCTGTTGGAAACTTCAACCTGTCCACTTGTCTGAGGGTGATAGGGGGTTGCCACTTTATGACGGACTCCATATCTATGCAGAAGAGAGTCCAGCTGTCTGTTACAGAAGTGACTTCCTCCATCACTAATAAGTGTCCTTGGGACACCAAACCGGCTAAAGATATATCTCTGAAGAAAGCTCATTACCACCTTGGCATCATTGGTGGGTAGAGCTACAGCTTCCACCCACTTGGACACATAATCAACTGCCACTAGAATATAGTTGTTTGAATGTGAGGGTGGAAAAGGTCCCATAAAATCAATACCCCACACATCAAACAACTCAACCTCAAGAATCCCCTGCTGTGGCATTTCATGGTTGGCAGGGAGATTCGTTACTTTTTCACATCTATCACAGTGCTTTACAAATGCTCTTGAGTCTCTGAAGAGAGTCGGCCAGTAAAACCCACTCTGAAGGACCTTTGTAGCTGTTCTTTCACCACCAAAGTGGCCTCCATACTCAGAACCATGACAGTGCCAAAGAATCTGCTGTTTTTCTTCATCTGGGACACACCTCCGGATAATTCTATCTGAACACCTTTTAAAAAGGTATGGTTCCTCCCAAATGTAGTACTTTGCATCAGTCAATAGCTTCTTCACTTGTTGCCTACTGTACTCCCTTGGGATAAAATTCATGGCCTTATAATTTGTAATGTCTGCAAACCATGGAGCCTGCTGAATGAGGAATAATTGCTCATCCGGAAATGTCTCAGTTACAGCTGTGGGTGGTTGCACTCCTGCTTCAGGCTCAATTCTGGAGAGATGGTCAGCTACTTGATTTTTTGACCCTTTTTCTGTCTTTTATTTCAATATCAAACTCCTGAAGGAGCAATACCCATCTGATTAATCTTGGTTTAGAATCCTGCTTGGTTAGAAGGTACTTCAAAGCAGCATGGTCAGTGTAAACAATAACCTTAAAACCAAGTAAATAGGACCTAAACTTATCAACAGCATCCACAACAGCTAATAATTCCTTTTCTGTAGTTGTGTAATTCTTTTGAGCATCATTTAACACACAACTGGCATAATAAATGACATGTACAAGCTTACCATGCCTCTGTCCTAAAACAGCTCCTATAGCAAAATCACTAGCATCACACATTAATTCAAATGGTAAATCCCAGTCAGGGGGAGCTATAATGGGAGCAGAGGTAAGGTTTGTTTTCAGAGTTTCAAAAGCATGCAGACAATCAGAATTAAAGACAAAAGGAACATCAACAACCAACAGGTTGCTGTTTAGCAATTTTAGAAAAATCCTTTATAAACCTTCTATAAAATCCTGCATGACCCAAGAAACTCCTGATTGCCTTAACATTGGTTGGTGGTGGTAATTTTTTAATTACCTCCATCTTTGCTCTGTCAACCTCAATTCCCTTACTTGAAATCCGGTGTCCAAGAACAATGCCCTCTGTAACCATAAAATGACATTTTTCCCAATTTAAAACAAGGTTTGATTCTTGACACTATTTCAAGACAAGAGATAAATGTTTAAGACAGGATTCAAAAGAATTAACAAAAATAGAAAAGTCATCCATAAATATCTCAATAAACTTTTCAACCATATCAGAAAAAATTGAAAGCATACACCTCTGAAAAGTTGCTGGAGCATTGCAAAGTCCAAATGGCATTCTCCTGTAGGCAAATACTCCAAAGGGGCATGTGAATGCTGTCTTCTCTTGATCTTGAGGGTCCACTGTAATTTGATTATATCCAGAATATCCATCTAGAAAATAATAAAAAGGATGACCAGCTAACCTCTCGAGCATCTGATCAATGAAAGGGAGGGGGAAATGATCCTTCCTTGTAGCAGTGTTGAGCCTCCTGTAATCTATGCACATTCTCCATCCTGTGACTGTTCTTATAGGAATAAGCTCATTCTTTTCATTCTTGATCACTGTCATCCCTCCTTTCTTGGGAACTACCTGCACAAGACTTACCCAAGGACTGTCAGAAATAGGGTAAATAATACCTGCTTTCCATAATTTTATTACCTCTTTTTGGACCACCTCTTTCATAGTTGGATTAAGTCTCTTTTGTGGTTGCACAACTGGTTTGGCATCATCTTCAAGAAGAATCTTGTGCATGCACTTGGTTGGACTAATCCCTTTCAAGTCACTAATGGTCCACCCAAGAGCTGTTTTATGACTCTTGAGCACTGAAACAAGCGCCTCTTCCTCTTCAGGCTTCAGGGAAGAGCTAATAATCACTGGATATGAATCATTTTCACCCCAAAACACATATTTTAGAGAAGGGGGTAAGGGTTTGAGCTCAAGCTTGGGGCTTCCTTCTCCTTTATAGGCGTGTTCATCAGCTCCTTTTGGGGTGGTGAATTGTCAACTTCAACTAATTCACACTCAGAAATAGGATCTAGAACATCATCAAGTACCTCAGTTTCCAGTACTTCTTGAACAAGTGGTTCAATAACATCTATTTTCATACACCCCTCAGAATCATTAGGATGCTTGAGAGCTTCAAAAACATTTAGGACCACCTGTTCTTCATTGACCCTCAGGGTTAATTCACCCTTTTGTACATCAATCAGAGCTCTACCTGTAGCTAAAAAGGGTCTACCAAGTATAATAGAGGGTTTTACCTCCTCTTCCATGTCTAATATAACAAAATCAACAGGAAAAATAAATGATCCTACTTTAACAAGTAAATCTTCAATCACACCTACAGGTAATTTAATAGAAAGATCAGCAAGTTGAAGAGAAATACGAGTAGGTTTTACCTCCTCAATTTGAAGCTTTTTCATCACTGAAAGTGGCATAAGGTTGATGCTAGCTCCAAGATCACATAAAGCTCTTTGAATGCCGACTTCTCCAATGGTGCAGGGAATGACAAAGCTTCCTGGGTCTGGCATCTTTTCAGAAAGGGTGTGTTGAATAATAGTACTACATTCCTTGGTTAACACCACTGTTTCTTGTTCCTTCCAATTCCTCTTGTGGGTCAACAATTCTTTCATAAATTTAGCATAGAGAGGCATTTACTCCAGAGCCTCTGCAAAAGGGATGTTGATCTGTAGCTTCTTGAAGACATCTAAAAATTTAGAAAATTACTTTTCTTTGGATGCCTTCTGAAGTCTCTGAGGATATGGCATTTTTGGCTTATATTCAGGGGCCTTTGGTAAGGCAGGGTACGTGTCAAGAGAGTCAGGGAACGGGTTGTCTGCCCGTTTAGGAGGGGCGTGCTCTACTTCTTCCTTCTTCTCCTCTGGAGCTTCCTTTTCAACTAGATCTTCATTGACCTTGGTCTTAGAACCAGCTACCTTACCACTTCTCAATTGAATAGCCTTGCAATCTTCTCTTGGGTTTACCACTGTATCACCAGGGAATATATTTGAAGACCTTTCAGGTAATTGCTTGCTCATTTGACCCATTTGCACCTCTAAGTTTCTAATGGAGGCTCTAGTTTCTTGCACGAAACTCATCATCATCTCCCACTTAGAATCTTCTTGGAATTTAGAATTTGCCTACTGAGGTGGTTGTTGTTGCTGAGACTGAAATTGGTGGTTATTATGGTTGTTCTGTTGAAAACCACCCTGAGAACTATTGTTGAAGTTCTGAGGTCTCTGAGGTTGATCTCTCCATCCAAAATTTGGGTGATTTCTCCATCCCTGGTTGTATGTCTTAGAATATGGATCATTGTTGGGATTTCTAGGACCACTCCCCATGTAATTCACCTATTCAGAAGAGGGTTGAGTATAATCATAATTATCATTTTGCATAAAGTTACCTGTCATGTCATAGGATGTATCTTGGGGTGGATTTTGAGTGGTGATAGCTGAGACTTGCATGCCACCCATCTGTTGAGTAAGTAGATTTATCTGCTGAGACATAAGCTTGTTCTGAGCAAGGAGAGCATTAACAGCTTCTACTTCCAACACGCCTCTCTTCTGAGGGGTCTCAGAGTTCACAGGATTTCTGTTAGATGAGTATAAATATTGGTTGCTTGCAACTAATTCAATAAGCTTAATAGTTTCCTCTGGTATCTTCTTCTTGTGCAGTGAACCGCTTACAGAAGTGTCTAGGCTCATCTTGGACATCTCACCCAAACCTTCATAAAAGATATCTAGTTGGGTCCATTTGGAGAACATGTTCGGAGGGCATTGCCTAGTCAGTAGCTTGTATCTCTCCCAAGCTTCATAAAGAGTTTCACCCTCCTTCTGTCTGAAGGTCTGAACCTCCAACCTAAGCTTAGTCAGCTTCTTTGGTGGGAAAAATTTAGTGAGAAATTCAGTAACGACCTTTTCCCAAGTATTCAGACTCTCCTTTGGTTGGGAATCTAGCCCTAGCTTTGCTTTATCCCTCAGAGCAAATGGGAAAAGCATGAGTTTGTACACCTCTGGGTTTACTCCATTTGTCTTCACAGTATCACATATCTGCAGAAAGTCAAAAATAAACTGATTTGGATCTTCATGAGGAAGTCCATGATACTGGCAGTTCTGTTGCACTAAGGTGACCAATTGTGGCTTCAACTCAAAGTTGTTTGTAGTTATAGGAGGCACCACAATACTTTTTCCATAAAGATCCGCAGTAGGGGCAGAATAAGAGCCAAGCATTCTCCTCTGTTGATCATCCCCATTCGGATTTACCACATTGGCATTAGCATTATTATTTGCCATAGTGGATTCTGCAGCCTTGCTAAGTCTTGCTTGTTGTAAACGCCGCCTGAAATTTCTTTCAGGTTCAGGATCAAAGTCTAAGAGATGTTCTTTGTCTCTACTCCTATGCATACACAAGCAGAAAACAAGAAAAAAATGGGACTCTCTACGTCAGAGTGCAGAGAAGTCCCTGTGAGGTAACTTGTGTAAAATAATAAAATAAAAATACTAACTAAATAAATAAATAAAATTTCGAAAATAATAATTGAAAATAAATAAAAATTTCGAAAATTTAAAAGAAAAATTAAACAGAAAAATTAAAATAGAATCAACTGAGTAACACCAAACTTAATTTCAGAAATTAAGGAAAATTATTAGTATTATTTATTAAATTTTTTTGAAAAATAATAAAATAATATTTAAATAAAATTAAAATTAAAACGCCTAATCTAAACAATCAAACAACTAATAGTTGTTAATCACTATCAATCCCCGGCAACGGCGCCAAAAACTTGGTGCGGTAATTTACAACCACACTTACTAACCGGCAAGTGCACCGGGTCGTACCAAGTAATACCTTATGTGAGTAAGGGTCGATCCCACGAGGATTGATGGATTAAGCAACAATAGTGTTTGATAGGATTAGTTAGACAAACAAAAAAGAGTATTTCAATATTCAATCGTGCAGAAATTAAAATAGTAAAGTAAATAAATTGAGAAGAAAATATGGAGAAAATAGTTAAGGCTTCAGAGTTATCTATTTTTCTGGATTAACTTTTCTTATTAACTAATTTTAATCATGTAAGATTTAATTCATGGCAAACTATTTATGACTTGACCCTAATTCCTTAGACCTTCCTAGTCTCCTCTAAAATTCATCAACTGCCAATTCCTTAGTCAATTAATTCCAATTAGAGGGTGATGATCAAATTCCAGTTTATATGCCACAAAAATTCTAATTACCCAAAAATAAAAGGATTATACGTCACATATCCCGTTAAATCCAAATAACTAAAATTTAGGAGAATATGTTTTCAAGCTGTTGTTCAAGTAAAGAGCTTTTCCAAGTTTTACAAGAACTCAAATAGAAAGAGGGTCATACTTCCGTTCCACCTAAATTCATAAAATAAAGAGTGAAAATAATTCTTCAATTATAAATCCATACATAAATTAAAATAGAAAAAGCAATAAAATTAATCCATAGAAATAGACAGAGCTCCTAACTTTAACAGTGGAGGTTTAGTTGCTCATAGAAAAGAGAGAAAATTAGGATTGTCAACTATGTTCCCCTGATGGGATGAGGTGGAATCTCCCCCGGACCTCTACAAAGGAAGGAAAGCCTCCTCCTTTTATAACTAATCCTAATAAATTTAAAATCTAATATCTAAAACTAAAAATTAAAATAATATCCTTTCCTAATTTAAGATTTGAATTTAAATTTGAATAAATTAATAGATCTTCAGTTGATGGGTGGGGACCACTTGTTCTGTCCATTCTGCAGCTTTTAATCTGTGTTTTCTGGGCTGAAAACTAAGTTAAAACAGCCCAGAAATTGACCCCAGCATTTTCTATCAATTCTGCAGATCGCTCATGTGACGCGTCCGCGTCGTCCACGCGTTCGCGTCGTTTGTGCAGATTCCAGTCCACGCGATCGCGTCAGGCACGCGATCGCGTCATTGCGATTTCATCCATTCCGCGCGGTCGCGTGAGCCATGCGTCCACGTCGGCATTCGCTGGTCATCTCCTTGGCTTCTTCTCTTTCTCTGCAGAAACTCCATCAAATTCTGCCAAATGCTACCTAAAATAAACAGTATTGCACAAAACTCAAAATAGCATCCATAGTGGCTAAAATATAATTAATTCTTAATTAAACTCAACAAATTAGATGCAAATTCACTAGAAAAAGATAGACAAGATGCTCACGCATCAGATATAACAAAAGATAAGTATATAATATCATAGGAAACTAGCCACGGCTCACGGAGTTTAAGCCGGCTAGCCATATACAAGTATACAGAACCATACAGAAACCTGACAGCTTAAAAACAGCTTATACAAGTTTTTCTCTCATAATACAAGCCTCTAGGCAAAGACAAATACAAAAGGAGAGATGTATAAACAGAATAAACTAAAAAGACTCCAAAAGAATCCAAGGTCCTCCGCTTCTGTCACCATCCAAAGAAACTCACCGAGGTGGGTTGCGACCTGCATCTGAAAAATACAACAAAGATATGGTATGAGAACCGGGAGTTCTCAGTATGGTAACAGTGCCCAGTGATGTAGGATATAAGACCCCGGGATGCCAAAGGCAATCCTAAGCTCCATATCCATCAGAAGATTCAACTTAAAGCATTCTAAAACAAATAAGCATAATTATACGAAACCTTAACATAACTAAACAGGGAACTCTATCTTAGGGGAATACTATTCTAACCAAACACCGTTGTCCCACAGCCTTCACCAACCTATCCTCCATGCGATCTCATCCCCACCGCCTTCCTAACCTCCTCAATCCCAGTAGAAAGAACAATTAATAACAATGCAAGTAATTCACAAGTAAAAGCATACAAGGCAAGTAGATCAAGTAAGCAAATAGGAATGTTATTCAATTAGGCATACAATTACAAGTCGGCAAAGCAAACAAACAGATAGAAAATGCATATGATGAATGCCTGCCCTACTGGCTGTGATATCACATGGTCGGTTCAACTGCCAACCCGACACATCTCCATGGAGACGTCGCCCTTCGGATTTTCTTATATGGGAAACCCTGAGATATAGTGCCCGGATCACTGTCCAGGTACCGGTGCCTGCACGCTCTATTGATCCGAAGGGATGCGAGTGGGATACTCTTGTCACGGACCTCACATCTCAACGCAAGCGGGACAAACCATCGCCGTTAGGCCGCTGCCGCTACCTCGACAGGCGGGATCCGACCGCCGTCCCTGCCGGGCGCATAGCGTCTCATAATCTCAGTAAAAACAATATTTCAGTGGTTTTCAGAAAATATTTTCAGTATACATGGATCCATCATCTCATTCAGAATCTGCGACTCATCTCAACCACTGCCCATTCATAACTCAGTTTCCAAATATCAACAGTTCATCATTCTTCATCTCATATATCAATCATCCTTCACCTAACGTCAAACCATTATCAGCACGCCAGAAACCTAGGCCTCCGTTTTCTAATTTATCATAAAATCATGTACTAGAACCCTTAAGTTATATCCCATGTTCTAATACTCAAAACTAGGCCCAAAAGTCTTAAAATGGTGTTATAGAAGCTTACAACCTTGTTGGGAAGGTAGAATAGTTGAAAAACAAGTAAAATTTAAGAAACAGGACGTGTGCGGCCGCACAAGGGTGTGTGCGTGCGCACGTCCAGGAGATTTTCAAATGTGTGCGTACGCATAGGGGTGTGCGTACGCACAGGTGGCAAAACTTACAGAATCTGTTCACTCGCACAACATGTGCCAGCGCCCCCAACAGACTGGCCTTCCCAACGTTTGCGTCTGCACAGGTTGAAATTTTTCCTAGATATGGGCACGCACAAGCTGTGCTAGCGCTGCAAACAGAACGCACTTTCCTGCCTGTGCGTGCGCACAGGTGCGTGCGTCCGCAAAGGTCAAATTTTTTGCAGGGTGTGCGTCCGCACAAGGGTGTGCGCTCGCACATATCAGAAATCATGAAATTCTGCAACTTTGCAGAATTTTATATTTTTAACACCAACTTTGAATGATCATAACTTCCTCTACAAAATTCCAAATTTCACAAACTTTATATCAGTTGAAAGGGTTTTCAAAGATCTTTAATACTAAACAAATTTCAACCAATTTTAAAAACGGAGGCAAAAGTTATGATCAGACAAAATTCACCAAAATTCAACTTTTACCCAAAATCACAATTTCCTCAATTTCTTTATAAACCATAACCAAAATCAAACTAAACCATTCCAAACACCAATTCTCATCAAAATTAACACTCTATGGCATATTGCACCAAGCTTACCACATATTTCTCCACCTTTCCTCATCCTCAATCTCCACATTGATATATCACATATTATCAAACCTCATTAATATATTCCCAATCAATTAACATCAATATCACATTTATCAACATAATTCACTCCCCAACTTTACAAATCATTCATCCTCATCATATCACTATCAATTATCAATATCAAACTCAAAAATCATCATTTCATCCTGCATCATCATACAATAGCATCCAACAAGTCATCAGCCATTCAAATCCAATCCTATCCTATGGGTCACTAGCCTAAGTGTCCATGAATATTATATACTACATAGAAAAAACTGAAACAATACCTTGGCCGATTCCCAATATGCCCTTAACCCAAAGTTAAGGACAAGCTAGGCTTTTCAACACAATCCAAGCCACCAACAATTACCAATAAGCTCCAACAAGTTCAAATATTCACCACTTCAAGCTATAACACACATAATTCATAATAATTCAACCTAGGGTTCTAATTAAACATAAATTCACAAGGGTTTAGTAGCTCTTACCTTTTCCAACAGATTTAATAGCAAAAATCCAAGGCTAAGCAAGGATTAGAGCAAACCTAAACATCCAAAATCACAAAACTCACTTAATCACAAGCCTTATGAACCGAAATTTTAGAGATAAGAATAGAAAAGATTTCGTAGCTACCTCTCCAGTTTCTTTTATGGGTTTTGTAGAGCTCTTCATGAGGAACGCGTAGCCACAAACGGTGTAGCGATCGGAGCTCTCTACCTCAAGATATGAGCTTTGGAAGATTGAGATGAATAGTGCCAAGGGTTTCTCTTCTTCCTCTCTTCCCAGCTGGTGTGGGTGTTGCATTTAAGTGTGTAATGGGCTGATGGGTTCATTAATGGCTCTATTTATATATTGGGCTTGGGCCAACTTAGGCCCGGTCCAACCCGTTAGCGTTTTTAGCCCGTTTGGCCCAACTTCGGGCCAAACCTTTAAAATTAACGCCCGGTTTTCCATTTCTAACATTTTTCTAAGGTTTTTGATGATTTTCACTTTTTCTCGTGCGGTACCGGGTAGACTTCAACCGATTCAACCGATTCAACTGCAGTTTGCGGTTTTTCATAGTTTTTTGCGGAAAGCACATTTTCTGACTCAGAAAAACCCACTGAGTCCAAAAATCACCTTTAAATCCTCAAATTCTCTCTCTAACTTTTTGGAATCTAATTTGGGCAATATTAATTACTTAATTAACCGCTTGATTAGTTACGGTTCTTACACCAGTTGTCATTTCTATCCAGCTAGGAGACTTTTTAGTACGAAAAGTATTGCTTGATCCTGAAAGCAACATAAATGTTTTATTGTAGGCTACATTCCAGAAAATGAAGTTGAGCAATAACATACTCCAACCCTCTATTGGAGATCTGGTAGGATTTTCGGGTGAACGTGCTCTGGTATTGGGCTCTGTGTGGTTACACACCATACTGGGTGAGTATCCTTTATCCAAAACTTCTAACGTTCAATATCTAGTTGTTGATTGTTTCAGTCCTTACAATTTAATACTTGGCTGACCTTTTTTAAATAAGTTTAGCGCTATAGTATCTACAATTCATCTTTTTGTTAAGTTCCCTGTGCAGGACGACCTCATCACAACTATTCATAGTGACCATCACAAAGCTCTTCAGTGCTACAACATCAGTCTCAAATTACCAAATCAAGCTATAGGAGCCCAAGTAAGAATGTAGAGAATTCTGACGAGCTCTTAGCACTAGCAGATCTTGATTCGAGATGCGAGTTCCTCGAACGGCCAACACCAATGCAAGAATTACAAAAGGTATATTTCACTAACGAATCTAACAAATTTACTTATGTAGGTATAACCCCAAGCCCATAAGAAAGGGGTGCACTTCAACAATTCTTACAGTAACATGCTGATCTATTTGCCTAGACCTCTACTGATATGCGCGGGATTGATCACTCGATCATTTCTCACAAGCTGGCACTTAATCCATCTGTCTGACCTATAGTTCAGAAAAAATGTAAACTTGGCATTAAGAAAAAGCAAGCTTCCTTGGAGGAAACTAAAAATCTCATCAATGCCAGCTTCATACAGGAAATCCGATTCACAACATGGTTGGCCAACGTGGTAATGGTAAAAAAAATACAATGGTAAATGGTGCATGTGTGTTGATTTCACCGATCTCAATAGAGCATGCCCAAAAGATGCTTATCCTTTACCATCTATTGATTCTTTAGTCGATAATGCTTTGGGTTACTGATGAGTGGATAATTTATACCCTTTTGGCATTGTTTTTACTTAGTTTTTAGTATGTTTTAGTTACTTTTTATTATATTTTTATTAGTTTTTATTCAAAAATCACATTTCTGGAATTTACTACGAGTTTGTGTATTTTTCTATGATTTCAGATATTTTCTAGCTAAAATTGAGGGACCTGAGCAAAAATATGATTCAGAGACTGAAAAAAGACTACAGATGCTGTTGGATTTTGACCCTCCTACACTCAAAGTGGATTTTCTGGAGTTACAGAAGTCCAATTGAATCGCTCTCAATTGAGTTGAAAAGTAGACATCTTGGGCTTTCCAGCAATATATAATAGACCATACTTTGCCCAAGATTTGATGGCCCAAACTGGCGTTCAAAGACAGCCTAAAACATATTGGCGTAAAACGCCCAAACTGGCACCAAAGCTGGCGTTTAACTCCAGGAACAGCCTATGCACGAAAAAGCTTCAATGCTCAGCCCAAGCACACACCAAGTGGGCCCCGGAAGTGGATTTCTACACTATTTTCACTTAGTTACTCATTTTTCTATAATCCCTAGTAACTAGTTTAATATAAATAGCACTTTTTACTATTGTATTCGCATCTATCTTAGGACTTTAGGCTCTTATGCTATCTTTGATGCCATATTTTACGTTTGGAGAGGCTGGCCATTCGGCCATGCCTAGACTATTTTCACTTATGTATTCTCTACGGTGGAGTTTCTACACCCCATAGATTAAGGTGTGGAGCTTTGCTGTTCTTCATGAATTAATGCAATTACTACTGTTTTCTATTCAATTCACGCCTACTTCTTCTCCAAGATATACTCTCGTTCTTAATTTAGTTAAGTCAGAATGAAGGGGTAACCCGTGACAATCACCCAATCTTCGTTACTCGCTTAGCCAAGATCCGCGTGCCTGACAACCACAAAACGGTCTACATGATGTTCAACGTAGTCATTGGACGACAGCCGGAGTATATTCTCTTGGATATCTAATACACGGACCGAGTCCGTGAGATTGGTATCTTCGTGGTATAGGCTAGAATTATTGGCAGCATTCTTGGGATCCGAAAAGTCTAAACCTTGTCTGTGGTATTCCGAGTAGGATCTGGGAAGGAATGACTGTGATAAGCTTCAAACCTGCGGAACCTAAGACAAAACAGCAGAAAACAAGAACATAACATAGTAATTGCAAAATAATATAGGAAGTGAAAGGAACTAAGCTACCTCAATCTCCATGGTGGGGATCTCTCTCCTCTGGCTGTGATCCATATGGTCCTCTCAGGCGGCTATAATCCTGTCTCAGCTGGGAAATCTCTTGGCACTGACAGTCTTGAGCAGCTCTCATCTGATCAAAGGTGGTGGTGAGATACTCCCAACGGTTATTTTGTGTTACCCTCATCTCCTCAATAGACACAGTATACTGCTACCAGCGGCTATCCTGCGTGATCCTCATATGCTCAATAGAGGAAGTGAGCTATTGCCAGTACTCTTAAGATGGGAAGTAGTATCCCTGAGGCAATGGTGGCTGGTCCTGTTGAGCTTCCTCCTCAACTTCCTCTTCTCTGAGGACCCTGTGCTATTCCCTATGAGTCTCCATGATCTTCTTGGTAATTGGTCTCTCAATAGGAATGGGAAAGTAATTCTCCACCTTTACCCCTGCTGCTTCACACAGGCAGTAAATCAGATGTGGAAAACCAAACCTAGCCTTCTTAAGAGGATTGAAGGCAATGTTGTATATCTGTTCTGGAATAATTTCCTCTACCTCCACCACCTCTCCCTTCATGATACAGTAAATCATGATAGCCTGGTCTACAGTACATTCGAATCGGTTGCTAGTTGGCATGATAGACCTTCAGATGAAGTCTAACCATCTCCTAGCTAAAGGAAAAAGGTCAGTGCTCTTTAGTTGGTTCGACTTCCCCTTTGTACCTATTCTCCACTGAAAACCGGGAATGCATATTTCTTCAATGATTTGGTTTAGTTCCTAATCTCTATGCATCCTCTCACTGTAACAGGAAGACATATGATCTGGACCCGGCAGATGGAGAGCTTGACAGACGTTTCTTAGACTAAAATCAATGACTTTTCCTCTTATATAGCTCTGATAATTCTTTTCAATGACCCCCTCAACGTCCTTGTACGTGACCCAGAGATTTTGGTACACGAATCTCCATACTTCGTACAGTTGAACCAGCAAGTGCACTGGGTCGTCCAAGTAATACCTGAGCGAGTCAGGGTCGATCCCACGAGGATTGTGGTTTGAAGCAAGCTATGGTTATCTTGCAGGTCTTAGTCAGGCGGATAGAAAAAATGGTTTGATTGTTTAATAGAGTAAAGGGAATAAAGAAAAGTGTATAAAATACTTTGTGAATTGGAAAGTAAATAGGTATAAGAAATTGGTTAAGGCTTGAAATTGCTTCGTCTTTCTAAATTAACTCTGGTCTTACTGTCTCCTTCAATTGTGAGTGATTTCTTCAATGGTAGGATGTATGTGATCAACGCCTTTCTTGAGAGGTCGTCAATGCTCCTCCAGATCTGAACACCAGGGTTAGTACGCATCCAGTCTGATTGAGGGTAAAGCTCCTACAGTCCATTCTCCTTAATGATCCTGCTCAAAATGCCACAGACAAGGTCGAATCTTTCAGATAAGAGAATGCTCCACCTTTGGGTTCTAGCCTCTACCATAGAGACCCTAATCACCCTGTAAATCAGCTAAACTGGTGTCTCAAGAAGTCCCCAACGGAGTCATGGATTAGCCATCTGAGAGATGTATAATACAGCTGCCGGTTCATGCTTTCCAGTCACGTATTCACATGAACCTAAGTAGACACGGATGGTTGTCAGGAACGCGGTCTTAGTATGATGAACGGAGCTGGTTGTCACTGGCCATCCCATTCACCATGTTGAAGAATGAATATATATCTTAGAATTAAATCAAACACGGATTAAAGAGAAACAGTAATACTTTTATTAATTCATAGAACTCAGCAGGGCTCCTCCCCTCAACCTAGGAGGTTTAGAAACTCATACTGATTGGAAATATGATGACTTGCATCATCTACCTCTTTCTCTTATCTAAAAGGACCATAGAAATTGTTCATACCTTGGGTCGAGCTGTCCGACCCGGGATGGTTAGTGACAAGACGACTAACCTCTTCAGGTCAGACTATCCGACCTCTTCTCAAAGAGCTCGGCCAAATTTCCAGGAAAGCCCAATATAGGGCCCAGATAGAGGAACACGACCCAAATCCAAAGGCAGCCCAAGTCTATAGAGATAAGGGCGGTTCCCTTGAAGATAAGATGACTTCACTCAAAGATAAGATAAGATAAGATAACTACCTTATCCCCAGAAAGGTCATCCTCTACTATTATAAATACACTAGATCACCCAGGTATAACTCATACTCTGATTCTACTAAAAATCTGCTTAATACCCTTGCTAACTTAAGCATCGGAGTCCCTTGCAGGTACCACCACTGGTGCACAAAATTGTGATTCACACTTTTCACAACTCCGCACAACTAACCAGCAAGTGCACTGGGTCGTCCAAGTAATACCTTACGTGAGTAAGAGTCGATCCCACAGAGATTGTTGGCTTGAAGCAATCTATGGTTACCTTGTAAATCTTAGTCAGGAGATTAATTATGATTATCAGTTTGAATTGCGAAAAATAAAAGAGCATGAAATAAATACTTGTTATGTAGTAATGGAGAATATGTTGGAGTTTTGGAGATGCTTTGTCTTCTGAATCTCTGCTTTCCCCCTGTCTTCTTCTTCATGCCCGCAAGGTTACTTCTATGGCAAGCTGTGTGTTGGTGGATCACCGTTGTCAATGGCTACCATCCGTCCTCTCAGTGAAAATGGTCCAGGTGCGCTGTCACCGCACGGCTAATCATCTGTCGGTTCTCACTCATGCTGGAATAGGATCCATTGATCCTTTTGCGTCTGTCACTACGCCCAACCCTTGTGAGTTTGAAGCTCGTCACAGTCATTCAATCCCTGAATCCTACTCGGAATACCACAGACAAGGTTTAGACTTTTCGGATTCTCAAGGGTGCTGCCAATTGATTCTAGCTTATACTATGAAGATTCTGATTAAGGAATCCAAGAGATACTCATTCAATCGAAGGTAGAACGGGAGTGGTTGTCAGGCATGCGTTCATAGATTGAGAATGGTGATGAGTGTCACGGATCATCACATTCATCATATTGAAGTGCGAATGAACATCTTAGATAGAAACAAGCGTGTTTGAATAGAAAACAGAAATAATTGCATTAATTCATCGAGACACAGCAGAGCTCCTCACCCCCAACAATGGAGTTTAGAGACTCATGCCGTCAAAGAGTACAAAGTTCAGATCTAAATTGTCATGAGATACAAAATAAATCTCTAAAAGTTGTTTAAATACTAAACTAGTAACCTAGGTTTATAGAAAATGAATAAGCTATGATAGATAGTGCAGAAATCCACTTCTGGGGTCCACTTGGTGTGTGGTGGGGCTGAGACTTGAGCTTTACATGTGTCTAGGCTGTTTCTGGAGTTAAAGGCTAGGTTGTAACCTGTTTTGGGCGTTTAACTCCAACTTGTAACCTGTTTCTGGCGTTTAACGCCAGAATGCAACATGGAACTGGCGTTCAACGCCAGTTTACGTCATTTATTCTTGAGCAAAGTATGGACTATTATATATTGCTGGAAAGCCCTGGATGTCGACTTTCCAACGAAATTAAGAGCGCACCATTTGAACTTTTGTAGCTCCAGAAAATCTATTTCGAGTGCAGGGAGGTCAGAATCCAACAGCATCTGCAGTCCTTTCTCAGCTTGAATCAGATTTTTGATCAGCTCCCTCAATTTCAGCCAGAAAATATCTAAAATTATAGAAAAACACACAAACTCATAGTAAAGTCCAGAAATATGAATTTTTCCTAGAAATTAATAAAAATATACTAAAAACTTACTAAAACATACTAAAAACTACATGAAATTACCCTCAAAAAGCGTATAAAATATCCGCTCATCACAACACCAAACTTAAACTGTTGCTTGTCCCCAAGCAACTAGACAAATAAAATGGGATGAAGAGAAATCAAGAAGCAATAATATCTCAGAGTTTTAAGTGAAGCTCAGATTCTAATAAAATGAGCGGGACTAGTAGCTTTTTGCTTCCGAACAGTTTTGGCATCTCACTTTATCCTTTGAAATTCAGAATGATTGGCATCCATAGGAACTCAGAATTCAGATAGTATTATTGATTCTCCTAGTTTAGTATGTTGATTCTTGAACACAGCTATTTTATGAGTCTTGGCCGTTGCCCTAAGCACTTTGTCTTCCAGTATTACCACCGGATACATAAATGCCACAAACACATCACTGGGTGAACCTTTTTTTGATTGTGACTTAGCTTTGCTGAAGTCCCCAATTAGAGGTGTCCAGAGTTCTTAAGCACACTCTATTTTTGCTTTGGACCTTGACTTTAACCGCTCAGTCTCAAGTTTGCACTTGACACCTTCACGCCACAAGCACATGGTTAGGGATAGCTTAGTTTAGCCGCTTAGGCCAGGATTTTATTCCTTTCAGACCCTCCTATCCATTAATGCTCAAAGCCTTGGATCCTTTTTACCCTTGCCTTTTGGTTTTAAGGGCTATTGGCTTTTTCTACTGCTCCTTCTCTCTCTTTTTTTTTTGCTGCTTATTCTTGCTTCAAGAATCAATTTCATGATTTTTCAGATCATCAATAACATTTCTCTTGTTCATCATTCGTTCAGGAGCCAACAATTTTAACATTCATAAAATTCAATATAAAAAATATGCACTGTTTAGGCATTCATTCAGAAGACAAAAAGCATTGCCACCACATATAGATAATTAGAATTTTCCTTATTAAGAACTCGAAAAAATATTGCCTCCTTATAATAAAAATATGCTATTTTATTCATGTTTGATGATGATGAGAAAAATAAATTATAGCTTAATTGGAGATAAAATCATAATTTAGATACTAATTACTGCTACTCATATATAACTTCTAAGGTAAATTTCTAATAAGAACAATTATCAGAGAGTTAAGGCTAAGATTAGAACTCAACAACCTTGAATTTGGGAGGTGGATGCCTCTTTAGTCTGTGGAGTGCTTGGCCCTTCAAGAGATAGCTTCTGGCACTTCAATTCCTTCAGTTCACGCCCTTGCTCTTCTTGTTCTCTAAGCAGTTTGCAGAGCATGCTGTTTTGATTTTGCTGTTCTTCCTTCAGTTGATCTACAGCTTCTTGTAACTTGGTGACAGATGCTTCTAGACGCTCCCAGTATTCAATTTGAGGGATTTCTAGGAGAAACTCCTGTGCTCTTCTCTTGATGGGTTCGTCCTGCACTTGTTTGTCCTTCCATAGACTTTTTGGTGATTGGTAGCTCAACTGGGATGTACTCATCCATTCCCATTTTTATACCCGCATCTTTACATAACAGAGAGACCAAGCTTGCATAAGCCAATCTGGCATCTTTGGAGTTCTTGTTTGCAATCTTGTAAAGCTCACAAGCAACCAGCTGATGAACTTCCACTTCTTTTTCCAGCATAATGCAATGAATCATCACCACTCTTCTGATGGTGACCTCAGAGCGGTTGCTAGTGGGCAATATAAAGCGCCCAATGAAGTCCAGCCAGCCTCTGGTGACTGGTTTGAGATCTCCTCTTTTGAGTTGGTTCGAGGCACCCTTTGTGTTGGTTGTCCATTTAGCTCCAGGGAGACATATGTCCTATAGGATCTTGTCCAAGTTCAGGTTTGATCTCATCATTCTCCTATTAAAGGAGTCTGGGTCATCTTGCAGTTGAGGCAGCTTGAAGATCTCCCTTATTTTGTCAGGGTGGGTGTGAACAATCTTCCCTCTGACCAGAGTTCTATAGTTATAGAATGCGGTTCCCGCTATTCTCTGCCTGTCCATCTGCCACAGATTTACGTAGAATTCCTGAACCATGTTTCTTCCCACCTTTGTTTCAGGATTAGCTAGGACTTCCCAGCTCCTGTTTCGGATTTGCTCTTGGATCTCCGGATATTCGTCTTCTTTCAGATTGAATTTAACTTCCGGGATCACTGACCTTAGACCCATTATTTTGTAGTAATGGTCTGAATGTTCTTTGGTTAAGAACTTCCCTTGATTCCAAAGTGGTTTTGGAATATTCTCTTTCTTGCCTCTTGAGTTGGTTTGTTTTTCCTTAGGAGCCATGATCTTAGTGGGTATTGGCTTAGTGATCACGGATAAACACACCAAACTTAGAGGTTTGCTTGTCCTCAAGAAAAAGAAAAGAAAGGAGAGGGATATAAGGAGAGCCAAGTCCGAATTGTGGAGGTGGGGGGAAGGCCAAACTAGGATTTAAAGGGGAGGGGGTGGGTTTTCAAAAATTTTGAAGATGATATGATAAAAGATATGATTTGTAAAAGATAAGTATGATAGAAAAAGGATGCACTTTAAAATTTAAAAGATATGAATAATATGAAAGATATTTGAAAAAGATAGCTTTGTTTTGAAAAAGATGTTGTGAAGATTTGAAAAAGATATTGATTAGTTGAAAAGATTGTTGAAGGAAAAGAGATAGATTTGTTTTGAAAAGGATTTGAAAATAATTTGAAGAGGACAAAAAAAAGGGTTTATGAATTAAGATACATTTGATATCTTTTTGAAAATGGATTTGAAAAATTAGGATTTGTAACATGTTTGTACAAGAAATCATGAATTGAAACATGAAAAATGGAAAAAATTTGAATTGAAGACGAAATTGCCTACTCCCCACAATCCTGGCGTTAAACGCCCAACTGCTGCATGTTTTGGGCATTTAACGCCCAATTGGTGCTTGGTCTGGGCGTTTAACGCCCAGCTGTTGCTTCCAGCTGGCGTTAAATGCCAGAAACTCCTTTGTCACTGGGCATTTTTCTGAACGCCCAGGATGCTATAAATCTGGCGTTAAACGCCTAGAAGCTGCTTCTTTCTGGCGTTTTCTTGCCAGTGAGCTCCTTTTTCCTGTTTTGTGCTCTGAATCCTTCTGTAGCCCTGTGAACTTATGCAACTGATTCTTTACCTTGTTAATATTGAATTTATATGCTTTAAAAATAAATAAAATGAAGAATAGAATAAGATAAAATAACAGAAAGAGTTTTGATAATGGCTGGGTTGCCTCCCAACAAGCGCTTCTTTATTGTCTTTAGCTGGACCTTGCTGAGCTTTTTAATCTAGCCTTAGCCTTGAGCATTCTTGCTCAACATTGCCTTCAAGATAATGTTTGATTCTCTGTCCATTAACAATGAATTTCTTATTAGAATCAATGTCTTGAAGCTCCACATAGCCATATGGTGACACACTTGTAATCACATATGGTCTCCTCTACCAGGATTTCAGTTTCCCGGGGAATAGCCTGAGCCTAGAGTTAAACAGCAGAACCTTCTGTCCTGGTTCAAAGACTCTAGATGACAGTTTTCTATCATGCCACCTTTTTGCTTTCTCTTTGTAAAGCTTGGCATTTTCGAAAGCAGTGAGTCTGAATTCCTCTAGCTCATTCAACTGGAGCAATCTTTTTTCTCCAGCTAATTTAGCATCAAAGTTTAGGAATCTGGTTGCCCAGTATGCTTTGTATTCCAGTTCCACGGACATATGACAGGCCTTACCATACACAAGCTGGTATGTAGAGGTCCCTATAGGAGTCTTGAATGCTGTTCTGTAAGCCCACAGAGCATCATCCAAGCTTCTTGCCCAATCCTTTCTATGGGTACTTACAGTCCGTTCCAGGATTCTTTTCAGTTCTCTGTTGGAGACTTCAGCTTGCCCATTCGTCTGTGGATTATATGGAGTTGCCACTTTGTCGCTAATTCCATACCTGACCATGGCGGAGTAAAGCTGTTTGTTGCAGAAGTGGGTGCCCCCATCACTGATTAGCACTCTAGGGACACCAAATCTGCTGAAGATATGTTTTTAGAGGAACTTTAGCACTGTCTTAGTATCATTAGTGGGTGTGGCAACAGCCTCTACCCATTTAGATACATAGTCAACTGCCACCAGAATATAAGTGTTTGAGTATGATGGTGGAAAAGGCTCCATGAAGTCAATACCCCATACATCAAACAACTCAATCTCCAAGATCCCTTGTTGAGGCATGGCGTAACCATAAGGTAGATTACCAGCTCTCTGGAAACTGTCACAGTTACTTACAAACTCCCGAAAATTTTTATAAAGGGTGGGCCAATAGAAACCACATTGGAGGACCTTGGTGGCTGTTCGCTCACCTCTGAAATGACCTCCGTATTGTGACCCATGGCAATGCCATAAGATCTTCTGTGCTTCTTCTCTAGGCACAGACCTACGGATTATTCCGTCTGAACATCTCTTAAAGAGATAGGGTTCATCCCACAAGTAGTACTTTGCATCAATAATTAATTTTTTCTTTTGTTGCCTGCTGTACTCCTTGGGTATGAACCTTGCGGCTTTATAGTTTGCTATGTCTGCAAACCATGGTGTTTCCTGAATGGCGAACAAATGCTCATCCGGAAAAGTTTCAGAGATCTCAATAGGGGGAAGAACTCCCCTTCTACTGGTTCTATTCGGGACAGGTGATCAACCACTTGGTTTTTTGTCCATTTTCTGTCTCTTATTTCTAAATCAAACTCTTGCAGAAGCAACACCCATCTTATGAGCCTGGGTTTTGAATCCTGCTTTGTAAGTAGATATTTAAGAGCAGCATGGTCAGTGTACATAATCACTTTTGATTCTACTAAGTATGATCTAAACTTGTCAATGGCATAAACCACTGCAAGTAATTCTTTTTCTGTGGTTGTGTAATTTTTCTGGGCGTCATTTAAAACACGACTAGCATAATAAATGACATGCAGAAGCTTGTCATGCCTCTGCCCCAATATTGCACCAATGGCATGATCACTGGCATCACACATCAATTCAAATGGTAGTGTCCAGTCTGGTACAGAAATAACTAGTGCTGTGACCAGCTTAGCTTTCAGAGTTTCAAACGCCTGCAGACACTCTGTGTCAAACACAAATGGCATGTCAGTAGCTAGCAGATTGTTCAGAGGTTTTGCGATTTTTGAAAAATAATTTATAAACCTCCTATAGAATCCTGCATGCCCCAGAAAGCTTCTGATTGCCTTAACATTGGCAGGTGGTGGTAATTTTTCAATTACTTCCACTTTAGCTTGATCCACCTCTATCCCTTTGTTTGAAATTTTATGCCTAAGGACAACCCCTTCAGTCACCATAAAGTGACATTTTTCCCAGTTTAAAACCAAGTTAGTCTCTTTGTATCGTTTCAGGACTAGTGTCAGGTGATCAAGACAGGAGCTGAATGAGTCTCCATATACTGAGAAGTCATCCATGAAGACTTCTAGAAATTTTTCCACCATATCAGAGAAAATAGAGAGCATGCATCTCTGAAAGGTTGCAGGTGCATTACACAACCCAAATGGCATCTTTCTGTAGGCAAATACTCCAGATGGACATGTAAATGCAGTTTTCTCTTGATCCTGGGGATCTACCGCAATTTTATTGTAACCTGAATAGCCATCCAAAAAGTAGTAAAAATCATGACCTGCTAGTCTCTCTAGCATCTGGTCTATGAATGGTAAAGGAAAATGATCCTTTCTGGTGGTTGTATTGAGCCTTCTGTTGTCAATACACATGCGCCACCCTGTAACTGTTCTTGTAGGAACTAGTTCATTTTTTTCATTATGAACCACTGTCATGCCTCCCTTTTTGGGGACAACTTGAACAGGGCTCACCCAGGGGCTATCAGAAATAGGATAAATAATTCCAGCCTCCAGTAACTTGGTGACCTCTTTCTGCACCACTTCCTTCATGGCTGGATTTAACCGCCTCTGTGGTTGAACCACTGGCTTAGCATCATCCTCCAATAGGATCTTGTGCATGCATCTAGCTGGGATTATGCCCTTAAGGTCACTTATGGACCACCCAAGAGCTGTCTTGTGTGTCCTTAGCACTTGAAGTAGTACTTCCTCTTCCTGTGAATTCAATGCAGAGTTTATGATCACTGGAAAAGTGTCACCTTCTCCCAGAAATGCATATTTCAGGGATGGTGGTAATGGTTTGAGCTCGGGTTTAGGAGGTTTTTTCTCTTCCTGAGGAATTTCCAGAGGCTCTTTCAATTCCTCTGAATCCTCCAGATCAGGCTGAACATCTTTAAAGATGTCTTCCAGCTCTGATTCGAGATTCTCAGCCATGTTGATCTCCTCTACCAAAGAGTCAATAAGATCAACTTTCATGCAGTCTTTTGGTGTGTCTGGATGCTGCATGGTTTTGACAGCATTCAACTTAAACTCATCCTCATTGACTCTCAGGGTTACTTCCCCCTTTTGGACATCAATGAGAGTTCGTCCAGTTGCTAGGAAAGGTCTTCCTAGAATGAGAGTAGCACTCTTGTGTTCCTCTATTTCCAGCACTACAAAGTCAGTGGGGAAGGCGAATGGCCCAACCCTGACAATCATGTCTTCAATCACGCCTAATGGGTATTTAATGGAGTCATCAGCAAGTTGGAGACATATCCGGGTTGGTTTGACTTCTTCAGTTAAACCAAGCTTTCTGATAGTGGATGCAGGTATTAGATTGATTCTTGCCCCAAGATCACATAGAGCTGTCTTGGTGTAATTACACTCTAATGTGCATGGTATCATGAAGCTCATGGGATCTTTAAGCTTTTCTGGAAAGCTTTTTAGAATGACTGCACTGCATTCTTCAGTGAGGAGAACTCTTTCAGTTTCTCTCCAATCATTCTTATGACTCAAGATCTCTTTCATTAACTTGGCATAAGAAGGTATTTGCTCAAGTGCCTCTGCAAACAGAATCTTTATTTCAAGAGTCCTGAGATAGTCTGCAAAGTGAGCAAATTGCTTATCCTGCTCCTCTTGGCGGAATTTTTGAGGATAAGGCATCTTGGCTTTGTATTCCTCAACCTTGGTTGCTGCAGGTTTATTTCGTACAGAGGTGGTTGGAAAAGCCTTTTTAGAGGGATTGTTATCAGCACTTGTGTGTGTCTGATCCCTCGTTGGCGTTTGAATGCCAGGGGTGGAAGCTGGATTGGCGTTGGACGCCAACTCCTTGCTTGTTTGTGGCGTTTGAACGCCAGAACTGAGCATGGGTTGGGCGTTTAATGCCAACTCTCCATCCTTTTTTGGCGTTTGAGCGCCAGAATCATTCTTCTATGGGCTCTTACTGTCCTCAGAGGGATTCTGGATGATATTCTGCTCTTCCTCTGTCAGTTGTTCTTTTCTTGGCTTTCTGCTGTTCTGAAGCGAAGTATTTAATGTTTTCCCACTTCTTAATTGAACTATCTGGCACTCTTCTGTTATCTGCCTTGATAACTACTGTTTTGTCTGATTCAATTGTGCCTCCATATTTTTATTAGCATTTTTAGTGTCTTGTAGCATCTCCTTGAATTCTTCTAGCTGTTTTATTAGAAAGCACAATTGTTGATTGAGTTCAGCAACTTGTTCTGGAGGACTCACTACTTATATACAGATACTGATTTCTGGCAACTATATCAATAAGCTCTTGAGCCTCTTCAATAGTTTTCCTCATGTGTATAGATCCACCAGCTGAGTGATCTAGGGACATCTGGGCTCCTTCTATAAGCCCATAGTAGAAGATGTCTAACTGCACCCACTCTGAAAATATTTCAGAGGGGCATTTCCTTAACATCCCTCTGTACCTCTCCCAGGCATTAAAAAGGGATTCATCATCCTCTTGTTTAAAGCCTTGGATGTCCAGCCTTAGCTGTGTCATCCTTTTTGGAAGGAAATATTGATTCAGAAATTTGTCTGATAATTGTTTCCATGTCCTTATGCTTGCTGTGGGTTGGTTGTTTAACCACCTTTTAACTTGATCTTTTATAGCAAATGGAAATAGTAACAGTCTGTATACATCCTGATCTACCTCCTTGTCACGTATTGTGTCAGCAATTTGCAAGAATTATGCCAGAAACTCAGTAGGTTCTTCTTGTGGAAGACCGAAATACTGACAGTTTTGCTGCACCATGACAATGAGCTGAGAATTTAGCTCAAAACTGCCTACTTTGATGGAGGGTATACAGATACTACTCCCATATACAGCAGTAGTGGGGTTAGCATATGACCCCAGAGTCCTTCTGGACTGTTCATTTCCACTTAGATCCATGACGGAGAAAGGGAGATGATGTGAATTGCAAGTAAAATATATTTTTATTTTTTTTTTGTTTTATTTAATTAAAAATAACCGAAAAAAATGAAATAAAATAAAGTAGAATAATTAGAAAATAAATTATAGATTTCAAAAGTTAAAAGAAAAAAGAAATTTGAATGTTGAATTGACTAATTAATTGAAAAGATTTTAAAATTTTTGAATATGATTTTTGAATAAGATTTTGAATTTTTTAAAAGATTTGATTTTTTAAAAATAAAAATCTGAATTTTTAAAGGTAATTTTCGAAAAATCAGTTAAAATAAAGGGAAAAGATATTTTTGAATTCAATGAGGAAAGAGAAAAACAATAAAAAGACACAAAACTTAAAATTTTTAGATCCAATGCTCCTTATTTTCGAAAATTTTGAAGGAAAAACACCAAGGAACACCAAACTTAAAAATTTTAAGATCAAAATACAAAGAAGACTCAAGAACACCTTGAAGACTCACAAGAACAACAAGAACAAGATTCAAAGATTCAAGAACATAAAAGGGAACACCAAACTAAAAACTTTTAGAAAAATAAGAATAACTTTTCGAAAATTAAAGAAAAATAACAAGAGAACACCAAACTTAAAAGTTTGGCACTAGATTTAATCAAAGAAAAATTATTTTTGAAAAAGTTTTTAAAGGAAAATTCCTAATTACCAGGAACATAAACACAACGCTCTAGCCAATCGAGTTATAAATTTAAAGTGTTTTAATAAGGTATTTAATGTATAAATTTTTTTTTGAAAACTGATATTTTGAAAAAGCACAAGAAAAACAAGAAAAATCACAAAACAAGAAAAACTAAAGATCAAACAAGGAAAATAAACAAGAACAACTTGAAGATTAAGAAAGAACAATGAATATAAATTCGAAAATTTAAAAGAAAATAAAAACATGCAATTGACACCAAACTTAAAATATGAAACTAAACTCAAACAGGAAAACTCAGTTATTAGTTTGTAAAAATTTTTGAAAAATTTAAAAAGAGAAAATAAGAATTTAAAAAAAATTCAACCAAAAACAATGATAGAAGACTCTAAACCAAAAAAGAAAAATTTTTCCTAATCTAACCAAACAAAATAAACCGTCAGTTGTCCAAACTCAAACAATCCCCGGCAACGGTGCCAAAAACTTGGTGCACGAAATTGTGATTCACACGTTTCATAACTCCGCACAACTAACCAGCAAGTGCACTAGGTCGTCCAAGTAATACCTTACGTGAGTAAGGGTCGATCCCACGGAGATTGTTGGCTTGAAGCAATCTATGGTTACCTTGTAAATCTTAGTCAGGAGATTAATTATGATTATCAGTTTGAATTGCGAAAAATAAAAGAGCATGAAATAAATACTTGTTATGCAGTAATGGAAAATATGTTGGAGTTTTGGAGATGCTTTGTCTTCTGAATCTCTGCTTTCCCCCTGTCTTCTTCTTCACGCACGCAAGGTTCCTTCTATGGTAAGCTGTGTGTTGGTGGATCACCGTTGTCAATGGCTACCATCCGTCCTCTCAGTGATAATGGTCCAGGTGCGCTGTCACCACACGACTAATCATCTGTCGGTTCTCACTCATGCTGGAATAGGATCTATTGATCCTTTTGCGTCTGTCACTACGCCCAACCCTTGTGAGTTTGAAGCTCGTCACAGTCATTCAATTCCTGAATCCTACTCAGAATACCACAGACAAGGTTTAGACTTTCCGGATTCTCAAGGGTGCTGCCAATTGATTCTAGCTTATACTATGAAGATTTTGATTAAGGAATCCAAGAGATACTCATTCAATCGAAGGTAGAACGGGAGTGGTTGCCAGGCATGCGTTCATAGATTGAGAATGGTGATGAGTGTCACGGATCATCACATTCATCATATTGAAGTGCGAATGAACATCTTAGATAGAAACAAGCGTGTTTGAATAGAAAATAGAAATAATTGCATAAATTCATCGAGACACAGCAGAGCTCCTCACCCCCAACAATGGAGTTTAGAGACTCATGCCGTCAAAGAGTACAAAGTTCAGATCTAAATTGTCATGAGATACAAAATAAATCTCTAAAAGTTGTTTAAATACTAAACTAGTAACCTAGGTTTACAGAAAATGAATAAGCTATGATAGATAGTGCAGAAATCCATTTCTGGGGCCCACTTGGTGTGTGCTGGGGCTGAGACTTGAGCTTTACACGTGTCTAGGCTGTTTCTGGAGTTAAAGGCTAGGTTGTAACCTGTTTTGGGCGTTTAACTCCAACTTGTAACCTGTTTCTGGCGTTTAACGCCAGAATGCAACATGGAACTGGCGTTGAACGCCAGTTTACGTCATTTATTCTTGAGCAAAGTATGGACTATTATATATTGCTAGAAATCCCTGGATATCTACTTTCCAATGCAATTAAGAGAGTGCCATTTGGACTCCTGTAGCTCCAGAAAATCTATTTCGAGTGCAGGGAGGTCAGAATCCAACAGTATCTGCAGTCCTTTTTCAGCCTGAATAAGATTTTTGCTCAGCTCCCTCAATTTCAACCAGAAAATACCTGAAATCATAGAAAAACACACAAACTCATAGTAAAGTCTAGAAATATGAATTTTGCCTAGAAATTAATAAAAATATACTAAAGGCTTACTAAAACATACTAAAAACTACATGAAATTACCCTAAAAAAGCGTATAAAATATCTGCTCATCAACCACCCTCCGGTGACAAAGGATCAGCAGCCAGCCAGTCCAACAAATTGGACACGACAGCCCCAGCCACCATCCACAAGTCGGACACGTCACCTCCAACCAGCACAGAAGATCTCATCCGAGATCGACCTACAGTTTCAGGTAACCCTCCGAATATTGGCGCCGTTGTCGGGGAACCTGGAAGTCATCCCATCACCATGACAGACGACCATGAAAAGGATCATGACTCTGATCTAGAAGACTAGACGCTGCACAAAAATGTGGACACCACACCGAAAGATATTTCTCAACCTAACAACGACAAGAATTCACCAACTACGGGAGCCATGGAGGCACTTCAAGATTGCTTAAAACAGCTCGAAAAAGAAGTGGAGCATCAACGAGAAGCTGAGAGAGACTTGCGAAGGGAAGTTAGGCGACGCTGCGAGTTAGAGGACAAACTTCTAAAACTCGAAACAGATCTCAAGGCCAAAAATAGCCGATCCAGTCACGAAGACGACTCCCATAAGGACCAAGACCTATTCACCAAAGAGATCATGATGACCAAAATCCCAAAGGACTTCAAACTTCCCGACATGACTTTATATGATGGCACAGCAGATCCTGGCCATCATCTCAGTAATTTCAGAAGTAGAATATATCTCACCGACGCCTCAGATGCAGTTCGCTGCAAAGCCTTCCCAACTACTTTAACAAAGACAGCAATTAAATGGTTCGACAATCTACCCCCTAGGTCCATCTCAAGCTTCGACGACTTAGCCAAGAAGTTTCTGGCCAGATTCTCCATCTAAAAAGACAAAGCTAAGCACGCCCTAAGTCTATTAGGAATCAAGCAAGGAGATCGGGAAAGTCTCCGCAGCTACATGGAAAGATTCAACAAAGCATGTCTGGACATACAAAGTCTACCAACAGAGGCCGCCATTATGGGTCTCATCAATGGCTTGCGAGAGGGACCTTTTAGCCAATCTATATCGAAAAAACACCCCACATGTACAAGAACAAGTAGAGAAGTACATCAACATGGAGGAAAACTCTTGACTGGGAGAGACCTCAAAATCCGGATTCTCCTACTCCTCCCGAGATAAGGATAAAGAGTCCAAAAAGAAAGAAGATCAACAGGGGGAAAAGATCAAAAAATACCACAATTACACCCCTCTTCGAGTGTCCCTTGTGGATCTCTACAAGGAAGTATGCCATACTGAAAATATACCCCCAGCTTGACCACTCAAAAGCAAAAAGGGAGGAGGAAATCAGACTGAATATTGTGAATACCATCGAATCCATGGACATTCCAGCAACGAATGCTTCGACTTAAAAAATGTCATAGAAAAACTGGTAAGAGAAGGAAAATTAGATCGGTACCTAGCCAGCCGAGTCGATGAGCAAAGAAAGAGAAGAAGAGACGAAGATGTTCGACGAACTGAGCGATCACTTCGCACACCAGAGAGACACGTCCACATGATACATGGGGATTTGCGGGAGGAGGAATCTCCAAATCATCCTGCAAAAGATATCTTAAAGAAGTATATCATGTTGAGGGAAAAGAGTAAACACTCGACATCCCCACAATCACTTTCACTAAGGAGGATGTAGCAGGCATTATCTCAGGACACGACGATCCCATGGTCATCACTATCATATTGCCCAACGCAAATCTCCACCGCACACTGGTCGACCAGGGAAGCTCAGCCGACATCTTGTTCAAAACTGCCTTCGACAAACTCGGTCTGGAAGAAAAAGAACTCAGAGCATATCCGACCAGCCTGTTCGGACTGGGAGACACTCCAATCCAACCACTCAGGTACATCTCACTACACACAACCTTTGGAAAAGAAAACCAGTCAAGAATGCTCAAAATAGACTACATCGTGGTTGACGTAAGTTCAGCCTACAATGCCTTAATAGGTCGGACAACATTAAATTAGCTCAGCGCAGTAGTCTCGAATCCACATCTATGCATGAAGTTCCCAACCGCAGAAGGAATAGCTACTATAAAAGCAGATCAGAAGACGGTGCGCCGCTGTTATAACGAAAGTCTAAACCTCAGAGGAAGAGGAGAAGAATTCCACACCATCGAACCCGGTGGAGTTCAAGGGCGGGAAGAACTCCGTCCGCAACACGAAGGTGAAGTAAAAAAAGTCCAGATCGGAGATGTCCCAAACAAAACGACCAATATTGGCACGATCTTAACAGGGGACATGAAGGAATCACTCGTACAATTCTTACGAGTTAATGTCAACCTCTTTGCAAGGAAAGCCGCAGACATGCCGGACATAGACCCTACGTTAATGTGCCACAAGCTGGCAGTTTACCCAGGATCTCGGCCAGTACAGTAGAAGTGTAGAAAGCTCAGACCAGAATGATCCCAAGCTGTGGAAGAGCAGGTACAAGCTCTACTGGAGGCAGGTTTCATAAGAGAATTCAAGTACCCACTATGGCTAGCTAACGTCGTCTTGGTGAGAAAATCAAATGGGAAGTGGCGGATGTGCACCGACTACACTGATCTTAACAAAGCATGCCCAAAGGATCCATATTCACTCCCAAGTATCGACGCTCTGGTGGATGCCTCCTCCGGATACAAATATCTCTCGTTTATGGACGCCTACTCAGGATACAATCAAATTCTGATGTACCCACTTGATCAAGAAAAAACTTCATTTCTAACCCCAAAAGCAAACTATTGCTACGTCGTCATGCCTTTTGGACTCAAAAACGCAGGAGCTACTTATCAAAGATTAATGAATAAGGTCTTTGCAGACCACATCGGAAAAATCATGGAGGTCTACGTAGGCGACATGTTAATAAAGACGCAAAGTGAAGAGACGTTACTGTTCGACCTCACCCAAGTATTCGACACTCTAAGAAGACATGGCTTGTGGCTTAACCCGACAAAATGCACCTTCGCAGTAGAAGCTGGTAAATTCTTGGGTTTTATGCTCACACAAAGAGGAATCAAAGCAAATCCGGATAAATGCCGGGCCATACTTGACGTGAAGAGCCCGTCTTGCGTCAAACAGGTACAAGAACTCAATGGAAGATTGGCAGCCTTGTCCAGATTTCTAGCTGGATCAGCAATAAGATCCCTCCCCTTCTATGCCACTCTAAGGAAGGGAAAGAAGTTCGAATGGACAACGGAGTGTGAGCAAGCCTTCCAAGATTTCAAAAGGTTCCTGGGACAACCACCCATCTTAACTCATCCTCCTCGGTCCAGGAGAGCTCGGTACAGATGTCTTCGACAGAACCTGAGAGGACCCTTCTCCAGCCACCTTGGCCGAGATGTTCTGAGCTGCGGTAGCCTTCTTTGCCTTCTTAAAGGCCTTCATAGAGTCATTGTTTTTGGCCATCTCTGAAAAACAAAATCAACCACAGAAGAAGATTACAAACCGGAAAATGAAGAAAGCAAAATAAAGTGGAGCAAAATATAATGAATACCCAGCACAGTTCGGACAAGGGAGGGATTCCCCAAAAATTTCTTGGTATCAAGATGGGGAGGTTCCCCCCAAATATCCTCCAAGACAGTGACAAAAGCCTGCTCGACCTCGTCCAACATTTCCCAAGTATACCTAGACACCACTACATTCTTCTGCCACTCTAAGGGAAAACGGGGCTTGATGAGCGGATAATTTATACGCTTTTTGGCATTGTATTTAGGTAGTTTTTAAAATATTTTAGTTACTTTTTATTATATTTTCATTTGTTTTTAAATAAAAATCACATTTCTAGACTTTACTATGAGTTTGTGTATTTTTCTGTGATTTCAAGTATTTTCTGGCTGAAATTGAGGGACCTAAGCAAAAATCTGATTCAGAGGCTGAAAAAGGACTGCAGATGCTGTTGGATTCTGACCTCCCTGCACTCGAAGTGGATTTTCTAGAGCTACAAAAGCCCAATTAGCGCGCTCTCAATTGCGTTGAAAAGTAGACATCCTGGGGTTTCTAGAAATATATAATAGTCCATACTTTGCTCGAGATATGATGGCCCAAACCGGCGTTCCAAGTCAGCATAAAAATTCTGGCATCAAAACGCCAGAACTTGCATAAAAGCTGGAGTTAAACGCCCAAACTAGCACAAAAGCTGGCATTTAACTCCAAGAAAAGTCTCTACATGTGAAAGCTTCAATGCTCAGTCCAAGCACCCACCAAGTGCGCCCGGAAGAAGATTTCTGCATTAATTACTTGATTTTGTAACCCTAGGCTACTAGTTTCCTATAAATAGGACCTTTTGCTATATACTTTTCATACACTTTTCATCTTTGGAACTTATATGTTCACGTTTAAGGCTGGCCATTCGGCCATGCCTAGACCTTTTGTTCTTATGTATTTTCAACGGTGGAGTTTCTACACTCTATAGATTAAGGTGTGGAGCTCTGTTGTTCATCATGAATTAATGCAAAGTACTATTGTTTTTCTCTTCAATTCATGCCTATTTCTTCTCCAAGATATACTCTCGTACTTAATTCGGTTAAGTCAGAATGAAGGGGTGACCCGTGACAATCACCCAATCTTCGTTACTTGCTTAGCCAAGGTCGCGTGCCTGACAACCACAAAGCGATCTACATGATGTTCAACGTAGTCATTCGACGACAGCTGGAGTATATTCTCTTGGGTTTCTAATCTAAGATTAGAACCTTCGTGGTATAAGCTAGAATTATTGGCGGCCATTCCTGAGATCCAGAAAGTCTAAACCTTGTCTGTCGTATTTTGAGTATAATCTGGGAAGGGATGACTGTGACGAGCTTCAAACTTACGAGTGTTGGGCGTAGTGACAGACGCAAAAGGATCAATGGATCCTATTCCAACATGATCGAGAACCGACAGATGATTAGCCGTGTGGTGACAGCGCATTTAGACTATTTTCACTGAGAGGACGGGAAGTAGCCATTGACAACGGTGATGCCCAACATGCAGCTTGCCATGGAAAGGAGTATGAATGATTGGATGAAGGCAATAGGAAAGCAGAAGTTCAGGAGGAACAAAGCATCTTCATACGCTTATCTGAAATTCTCACCAATGAATTGCATAAGTATCTCTATCTTATTTTATATTTTATTAGCTTTTAAATATCTTAAACTCCATAACCATTTGAATCCGCCTGACTGAGATTTAAAAGATGACCATAGCTTGCTTCAAGCCGACAATCTCTGTGGGATCGACCCTTACTCACGTAATGTTTATTACTTGGACGACCCAGTGCACTTGCTGGTTAGTTGTGCGGAGTTGTGATAAAGAGTTGAGATTACAATTGTGCATACCAAGTTGTTGGCGCCATTGATGATCACAATTTCCTGCTCCCGGGGATTGTTCGAGTTTGGACAACTGACGGTTAATCTTGTTGCTCAGATTAGGTAATTTTATTTTATGTTTAAGCTTTTTATTTTTTATTTTTGAAAAAAAAAGAAAAAATAATAATATTTCTATTCTGTTCTTCAGAGTTTTTAAGAATGAATTCTAGAGTTTCATGATGATTTGTTGAAGTCTGGCTGGCTGTGAAGCCATGTCTAATCTTTTGGACCGAGGTTTCAACTTATCATCACAAGAGCTTATTGATTTCTATCAATTTTGCTATTGAAAGTAATGATCTGCTAAAGCTTGGCTGGCCATTGGCCATGTCTAGTATTTTGGACCGAAGCTTTCATTGAAGGCTTGGCTGGCTAGTAAGCCATGTCTAATTCCTGGACCGGAGTTTTAGACTAACATTGCATGATTCTTGGAATTCTCATTGAAAATTTTGAATTCCTTACTTTTTCTTCTTCCAATTAATTTTCGAAAAATTACAAAAAAAATTTAAAATCACAAAAATAAAAAAAATTTGTGTTTCTTGTTTAAGTCTAGTGTCAATTTTTAAGTTTGGTGTCCTGCATGCTTTGTTTATTCCCTGCATTTTTCGAATGTATGAATTTTGTTCTTCATTAATCTTCAAGTTGTTCTTGATGATTCCCTTGCTCTGATCTTTAAATTCTCTTGTTTTGTGTGTTTAGTTGTTTCTCATATGCATTCTCAATTTGTTAGTGTTTCTAATATGAAAATTTCTAAGTTTGGTGTTGTTCATACCCAGGGTCGAGCTATCCAACCTGGGATGATCGACGACAAAGCGACCGACCTCTTCAGATCAAGCGGATCGACTTCTTCTTAAAGAACTCGGCCAAGTTAACAGGAAAGCCCATAAAAGGGCCCAAGTAGAGGAACACGACCCAAGTCCAAAAGGCCGTCCAAGCCTGTAAGAGATAAGGGCAGTTCCCTTGAAGATAAGCTGACCTCAACTCAAAGATAAAGATAAGATAAGATAACTAACTTATCTTATCTAGAAAGGTCACTCTACAACTACTATAAATACACTGGAGCACCCAGGTATAACTCATACTCTGATTCTACATAAAACCTGTTTAATACCCATGCTAACTTAAGCATCGGAGTCTCTTGCAGGTACCCCCCACCCTTCGGTGATAAAGGATCAGCAGCACAACCAGTCCAACAAGTCGGACGCACCGGCTCCGGTCACCATTCACGAACCGGACACCTCAGGTTCCGACTAGCACATAAGATCTCGACCGAGATCGACCTACAAATTCAGGTAACCCTCGGAACATTGGCGCCGTTGCCGGGGACCCTGAAAGTCATCCCATCACCATGGTGGACAACCATGACAACGATCACGATTCAGGTCTGGAGGATCGAACACCACACAAAAATGCGAACGTCACGCTACAAGACGCTCTGGAGACCAACCAAGACAAAGACTCGCCAAATTCAGGGGCCATAGAAGCACTCCTAGATCGCCTAAAACAACTGGAGAAAGAAACCCACCAGCAAAGGGAAATCGGAAGAGATCTACAAAAAGAGATGCGGCGACGTCGGGAGTTGGAAGAATAACTGCAGCAATTGGAAGCCGATCTCAAATCAAAAGCCCCTCGCGCTAATCTCGAAGAAAATTCACACAAAGAACAATACCCCTTCACTAGGGAAATCATGAAAACCAAAATTCCAAAAGACTTCAAACTCCCGGATATGGCTCTATATGACGGCACCACGGATCCTAACCACCATCTCAGTAACTTCAGAAGCAGAATGTATCTTACTGATGCCCCAGACGCCATTCGCTGTAAAGCCTTCCCAACAACTCTGACGAAGACAGCTATGCGGTGGTTCGACAACTTACCACCAAAATCCATCTCAAGTTTCGACAACTTAGCTAAGAAATTCTTAGCCAGATTTTCCATTCAAAAGGATAAAGCTAAGCACGCCCCCAGTTTATTAGGAATCAAACAAGGAGATCGGGAGAGCCTTCGCAACTACATGGAAAGATTCAACAAAACATGCATAGACATACAAAGTTTACCCACGGAAGCCGTAATCATGGGACTTGATGAGCGGATAATTTATACGCTTTTTGGCATTGTTTTTAGTATGTTTTTAGTAGAATCTAGTTACTTTTAGGGATGTTTTTAATAGATTTTATGTTAAATTCACATTTCTGGACTTTACTATGAGTTTGTGTGTTTTTCTGTGATTTCAGGTATTTTCTGGCTGAAATTGAGGGACTTGAGCAAAAATCAGATTCAGAGGTTGAAAAAGGACTGCTGATGCTGTTGGATTCTGACCTCCCTGCACTCAAAGTGGATTTTCTGGAGCTACAGAACTCGAAATGGTGCGCTTCCAATTGCGTTGGAAAGTAGACATCCAGGGCTTTCCATCAATGTATGATAGTCCATACTTTGGCCAAGAATAGACGACGTAAATGGGCGTTCAACGCCAGATTTCTACCCAAATCTGGCGTCCAGCGCCAGAAAAGGAGCCAAAACCAGAGTTGAACGCCCAAACTGGCACAAAAGCTGGCGTTCAACTCCAAGGAGGACCTCTGCACGTGCAACACTTAAAGCCCAGCCCAAGCACACACCAAGTGGGCTCCGGAAGAGGATTTATGCATCAATTACTTACTTCTGTAAACCCTAGTGACTAGTTTATTATAAATAGGACCTCTTACTATTGTATTTGACATCTTTGGACGCCTGGTTCTTAGATCAGAGGGGCTGGCCATCTTGGCCATGCCTGGACCTTCACTTATGTATTTTCAAACGGTAGAGTTTCTACACTCCATAGATTAAGGTGTGGAGCTCTGCTGTTCCTCAAAGATTAATGCAAAGTACTTCTGTTTTCTATTCAATTCATCTTATTTCGCTTCTAAGATATCCATTCGCACCCAAGAACGTGATGAAGGTGATGATTATGTGTGACGCTCATCATCCTTCTCCCTTATGAACGCGTGCCCGACAAACACTTCTGTTCTACATGAATTAAGCTAGAATGAATATCTCTTAGATCTCCTAACCAGAATCTTCGTGGCGTAAGCTAGAATGATGGCGGCATTCAAGAGAATCCGGAAAGTCTAAACCTTGTCTGTGGTATTCCGAGTAGGATTCAATGATTGAATGACTGTGACGAGCTTCAAACTCGCGATTGTTGGGCGTTAGTGACAGACGCAAAAGGAGGGTGAATCCTATTCCAGCATGATCGAGAACTGACAGATGAATAGCCGTGCCGTGACAGGGTGCGTGAGCATATTATTCACTGAGAGGAGGGGATGTAGCCACTGACAACGGTGATGCCCTTGCATAAAGCCAGCCATGGAAAGGAGTAAGACTGATTGGATGAAGATAGCAGGAAAGCAGAGGTTCAGAGGAACGAAAGTATCTCCATTCGCTTATCTGAAGTTCCTACCAATGATTTACATAAGTACCTCTATCCCTATCTTATTAATTATTATTTGAAAACACCATTATCCATTTATATCTGCCTGACTGAGATTTACAAGGTGACCATAGCTTGCTTCACACCAACAATCTCCGTGGGATTCGACCCTTACTCACGTAAGGTATTACTTGGACGACCCAGTGCACTTGCTGGTTAGTGGTACGAGTTGTGAAAAGTGTGATTCACAATTTGTGCACCAGGACTCATCAACCGCCTACGAGAGGGACCTTTCAGCCAATCTATATCAAAAAAGTACCCGACTACCCTTGACGAAGTTCAGGAGAGAGCAGAAAAATATATCAATATGGAAGAAAACGCTCGTCTAGGAGAGTCCTCAAAATCGGGAGCTTCCTACCGTGACAGAGACAAAGAATCCAAAAAAAAAGACGACAGACACGGAGAGAAATTTAAGAAGTACCATAACTACACTCCTCTTAGGGCATCACTGGTCGAAATATATAAAGAAGTCTGCCACACGGAAAAAATCCCCCCAGCTCGGCCACTTAAAGGCAAAAAGGGAGGAGGAAACCGAAAAGAGTATTGCAAATATCATCGGGTCCGGGGACACTCCACTAACGAATGCTTCAATTTAAAAAACATAATAGAAAAATTGGTAAGGGAAGGAAAACTAGATCGATTCCTGGCCACCCGAGATGACGAGCAAAGAAAGAGACGAAGGGATGATGATACCGAATGAACAGAACGATCACCTCGGACACCAGAAAGACACGTCCATATGATACATGGTGGTTTCGCAGCTGGAAGAATCTCCAAATCCTCTCGTAAGAGATACCTCAAAGAGATATACCATGTCGAAGGAGAGGAAGAAGCACTCAGTATCCCAGCAATAACATTTACTAAAGAGGATGCAACCGGTATCATTACTGGACATGACGATCCCATGGTTATCACCGTCATCTTGGCAAACGCCAACCTACACCGGACATTAATAGACCAAGGGAGTTCTGCCGACATCTTATTCAAAACAGCCTTCGATAAGCTCGGCTTAGAAGAAAAAGAACTTAAAGCATATCCAAACAGTTTGTTCGGGTTAGGAGACACTCCGGTTCGACCACTAGGATACATATCACTGCATACAACCTTTGGAAAAGGAGACCAATCAAGAACTCTCAAAATAGACTACATCGTAGTCAACGTAAGCTCAGCCTACAACGCTCTCATAGGTCGGACCACGCTCAACCAACTCGACGCAATAGTCTCAACCCACACCTGTGCATGAAATTTCCAACTCCAAAAGGAATAGCTACAATAAAAGCAGACCAGAGGATGGCGCGTCGCTGTTACAACGAGAGCCTCAACCTCAGAGGCAAAGGAGAAGAGTTCCACACAATTGAACTGGGCGGAGTTCAACGACGAAAGGAGTTCCGTCCCCAACCAGAGGGCGAGATAGAAAAAAGTCAGATCGGAGACACCTCGGAAAAAATAACTAATATCGGTACAATCTTCAAAGGAGATCTAAAAGAACTGCTAATACAATTTTTGCGAGATAATGCCGACCTGTTTGCATGGAAAGCCGCAGACATGCTAGATATAGACCTTAAGCTAATGTGTCACAAGTTGGCAGTCTATCCAGGATCTCGACCAGTACAACAGAGACGAAGAAAGCTCGGGCCAGAGCGATCCCAGGCTATGGAAGAGCAAGTGCAAGCACTATTGGAAGCTGGATTTATAAGAGAAGTCAAATACCCACTATGGCTAGCCAACGTTGTCTTGGTGAAGAAAACAAACGGGAAGTGGCGAATGTGCACCGATTATACAGATCTCAACAAAGCTTGCCCAAAAGATCCATACCCACTCCCGAGTATCGACGCCCTGGTAGATGCTTCCTCTGGGTATAAATATCTCTCGTTTATGGATGCGTATTCGGGATACAACCAAATCCCCATGTACCCACCGGACCAGGAAAAGACTTCGTTCTTAACGCCAAAGGCAAACTACTGCTACATTGTAATGCCTTTCGGCCTTAAGAACGCAGGAGCCACTTATCAAAGATTGATGAATAAAGTCTTCTCGGAGCACATCGGGAAAATCATGGAAGTTTATGTGGACGACATGCTAATTAAAACGAAAAGCGAACAGACACTGTTGACCGACCTATCCCAAGTGTTCGACACCATCAGGAAACATGGTATGCGACTCAATCCAGCTAAATGCACCTTCGTAGTAGAAGCAGAAAAATTCTTAGGCTTCATGCTCACACAATGGGAAATTGAAGCAAACCCAAATAAATGCCAGGCCATATTGAACATGAAGAGCCCAACCTGCATGAAAGAAGTACATCAACTCAACGGGAGGCTGGCCGCCCTATCCCGATTCTTAGCAGGAGTTGCAATAAGATCTCTCCCCTTCTATGCAACTTTAAGAAAAGGAAAACAGTTCGAATGGATGACAGAATGCGAACAAGCATTCCAAGACTTTAAGAAGTTCTTAGGACAGCCACCTATCCTATCCCGACCTCAAGAGGGAGAACCACTCATACTATATCTTGCAGTAGGAGAAAAAGCAGTAGCATCAGCATTGATCCGAGAAAGCGAAAACGGGCAACAACCCATCTACTTCATTAGCAAAGCACTACAGGGATCCGAGCTGAACTATCAGAAAATAGAAAAATTTGCCTACACTCTCGTCTTAACATCTCGGCGACTCCGCCCCTACTTCCAGGCCCACACCATTAAAGTTCGAACTAATCAGCCCTTAAAAGGAATACTATAGAAAACGGATTTAGCCGGTAGAATTCTACAATGGGCAGTCGAGCTGTCAGAATTCGACCTCCAATATGAAGCTCGGACCGCCATCAAATCACAATACCTAGCCGATTTTATCGCCGAGTTCATAGATGCCCTAGAGGCCCCCATAGAGTGGAATTTGTATGTGGATGGATCTTCAAACAAAACAGGAAGTGGCGCAGGAGTGATAATAGAAAGCAACCAGGGAGCCCAAGTTGAGCTTTCCCTCAAGTTCGGATTCCCGGCTTCAAATAACCAAGCGGAATACGAAGCATTGCTAGCTGGCTTGAAACTGGCTGAAGAAGTGGGAGCGCGAAAACTCAACATCTATAGTGATTCGCAAGTAGTCACATCACAGATAGCAGGGAGCTACCAAGCCAAAGATCCCATCATGAAAAGATACCTGGATAAAACCAAGCAACAGCTCGAACAATTCGGGGAATACAAGATCTGCCACATACCCCACGAGCAAAATGCTCGAGCTGACGCACTCTCAAAGCTGGCTAGCACCAAACCAGGAGGCAATAATAGAAGCCTCATCCAGGAAATGCTACAGAACCCATCAATCTCGGAAACAGAAAAAGTCCTAAACATAACAGGCCAGGACCAAGACTGGATGATCCCCATAATCAACTACCTCAAGTCAGGAACGCTCCCCGCAGAAGAAAAGGAAGCAAAGAAGCTAAAAAGGGAAGCACAATACTACACCATTATAAATAACACCTTGTACAAAAGAGGGATATCGGTGCCATTACTAAAGTGCGTGCCGACCTCCTACACCAGGGAAGTGCTAGAAGAGGTACACAGCGGCATCTACGGCAGTCATCTCGGAGCGAGGGCTCTTGCCAAAAAGATACTCCGGGCAGGGTTTTACTGGCCAATTCTATAGAAAGAATCTACATAGTTCGTAAAGACATGTCCACCATGTCAGAAGCATGCCAACTTCCACATTGCCCCACCAGAAGAACTCATCAGTGTAACCGCACCTTGGCCTTTTGCGAAGTGGGGACTCGACCTTCTCGGCCCCTTTCCCCAGGGATCGGGGCAAGTTAAATTCCTCATAGTAGGGGTAGATTACTTCACAAAGTGGATCGAAACAGAACCCTTAGCCAACGCCACTGCCCAAAGAAGCCGGAAGTTTTTATACAGAAACATTGTCACAAGATTTGGGGTCCCATATTCAATAACCACAGACAATGGCACCCAATTCACAGATACCGGCTTCAGGAAACTAGTATCCGACTTGAATATAAAACACCAGTTTACCTCTGTCGAACACCCTCAAGCCAACGGACAGGCCGAAGCCGCCAATAAAGTCATATTAGCAGGGTTAAAATGACGACTACAAGACGCAAAGGGAGCTTGGGCAGAGGAGCTTCCACAAGTCCTATGGGCCTATCAAACGACGCCACATTCTACGACAAAGGAATCCCCATTTCGGTTAACATACGGAACGGAGGCAATGATTCCAGTAGAAATTGAGGAAGGATCGCACAGGGCAGTCCATTATAATGAGGGAGCAAACCCCCAACTTCAAAGAGAAGAACTCGACCTACTACCTGAGATCCAGGAAAGAGCTCGGATCAGGGAAGAAGCGCTAAAATGTCGAATGGCATCCAGATATAACCAAAGGGTAGTACCAAGGAGTTTCGCTGAGAACGATCTCATCTTAATCCGAAACAACATAGGAACAACTCGACCCGGAGAAGGAAAACTGGTAGCCAATTGGAAAGGACCATATCGGGTCACAGAAGTACTCGGGAAGGGCTACTACAGAATATCCGAACTCGACGGACGGGAGCTTCTAAGGTCATGGCATGCCCGCAACCTAAGAAGGTACTACAGTTAGAAAGGGTAAAGGATCTCACCAGTGGATGTGCTCTTTTTCCTGAAAAGGTTTTTTAATGAGGCACTAGGTCGAGACCCAGATCCAACTTAAGAGGATGAGAAAAATCCCACATGTATATATTTGCATTTTTTTTAATAAAATATTACCTAGGTATTCTACAAAGATTTCAAGACGCATTATTCTGAAGCATTCATCGTCCGATTATAAAGCTACAGGTCGGCAAAAAGTGAAAAACAATTTCACTGCACGACCACGATAAAGACAAATCGTCCAATAAAGGTGAAAACGCGATTCACCCAAAGGACGAGCTCGATATGCCAACCACTTTCTACAAATCGGCAAAAATGAACACAGAATAATGTAAGAAGTTATCGAAAGCAATCTAAAAAGAACCTGACGAGGTCTTACGGATAGCTAATATAAATAACTTAAAGAGACTGGCCGACATCAAAAAGTCGGACCAAGTCAACCCAAGTTATCAGCGAATCCCTGGAAAGAGGTCTGATCAACCCTATTAAAGAGGAATTGCTATAACTTAGAAGAGATCGACCTAACGAAGTCGGTTTCCTACAAAAACGAGTTATAAAAGTAATCCCTGAAAGAGACCTAACAAGGGTCCAAGAAAGAGGATTACGAAATAACTTAGAAAAGATCGACCTAACGAAGTCGACCTCCTACAAAGACAAGTTATAAAAGTAATCCCTGAAAGAGACCTAACAAGGGTCCAAGAAAGAGGATTACGAAATAACTTAGAAGAGATCGACCTAACGAAGTCGACCTCCTACAAAAACAAGTTATAAAAGTAATCCCTGAAAGAGACCTAACAAGGGTCCAAGAAAGAGGATTACGAAATAACTTAGAAGAGATCGACCTAACGAAGTCAACCTCCTACAAAAACAAGTTATAAAAGTAATCCCTGAAAGAGACCTAACAAGGGTCCAAGAAAGAGGATTACGAAATAACTTAGAAGAGATCGACCTAACGAAGTCGACCTCCTACAAAAACAAGTTATAAAAGTAATCCCTGAAAGAGACCTAACAAGGGTCCAAGAAAGAGGATTACGAAATAACTTAGAAGAGATCGACCTAACGAAGTCGAACTCCTACAAAAACAAGTTATAAAAGTAATCCCTGAAAGAGACCTAACAAGGGTCCAAGAAAGAGGATTACGAAATAACTTAGAGAAGAGATCGACCTAACGAAGTCGGTTTCCTACAAAAACAAGTTATAAAAGTAATCCCTGAAAGAGACCTAACAAGGGTCCAAGAAAGAGGATTACGAAATAACTTAGAAGAGATCGACCTAACGAAGTCGACCTCCTACAAAAACAAGTTATAAAAGTAATCCCTGAAAGAGACCTAACAAGGGTCCAAGAAAGAGGATTACGAAATAACTTAGAAGAGATCGACCTAACGAAGTCAACCTCCTACAAAAACAAGTTATAAAAGTAATCCCTGAAAGAGACCTAACAAGGGTCCAAGAAAGAGGATTACGAAATAACTTAGAAGAGATCGACCTAACGAAGTCGACCTCCTACAAAAACAAGTTATAAAAGTAATCCCTGAAAGAGACCTAACAAGGGTCCAAGAAAGAGGATTACGAAATAACTTAGAAGAGATCGACCTAACGAAGTCAACCTCCTACAAAAACAAGTTATAAAAGTAATCCCTGAAAGAGACCTAACAAGGGTCCAAGAAAGAGGATTACGAAATAACTTAGAAGAGATCGACCTAACGAAGTCGACCTCCTACAAAAACAAGTTATAAAAGTAATCCCTGAAAGAGACCTAACAAGGGTCCAAGAAAGAGGATTACGAAATAACTTAGAAGAGATCGACCTAACGAAGTCGAACTCCTACAAAAACAAGTTATAAAAGTAATCCCTGAAAGAGACCTAACAAGGGTCCAAGAAAGAGGATTACGAAATAACTTAGAGAAGAGATCGACCTAACGAAGTCGGTTTCCTACAAAAACAAGTTATAAAAGTAATCCCTGAAAGAGACCTAACAAGGGTCCAAGAAAGAGGATTACGAAATAACTTAGAAGAGATCGACCTAACGAAGTCGACCTCCTACAAAAACAAGTTATAAAAGTAATCCCTGAAAGAGACCTAACAAGGGTCCAAGAAAGAGGACTACGAAATAACTTAGAAGAGATCGACCTAACGAAATCGACCTCCTACAAAAACAAGTTATAAAAGTAATCCCTGAAAGAGACCTAACAAGGGTCCAAGAAAGAGGATTACGAAATAACTTAGAAAAGATCGACCTAACGAAGTCGACCACCTACAAAGACAAGTTATAAAAGTAATCCCTGAAAGAGACCTAACAAGGGTCCAAGAAAGAGGATTACGAAATAACTTAGAAGAGATCGACCTAACGAAGTCGACCTCCTACAAAAACAAGTTGTAAAAGTAATCCCTGAAAGAGACCTAACAAGGGTCCAAGAAAGAGGATTACGAAATAACTTAGAAGAGATCGACCTAACGAAGTCGACCTCCTACAAAAACAAGTTATAAAAGTAATCCCTGAAAGAGACCTAACAAGGGTCCAAGAAAGAGGATTACGAAATAACTTAGAAAAGATCGACCTAACGAAGTCGACCTCCTACAAAGACAAGTTATAAAAGTAATCCCTGAAAGAGACCTAACTAAGGTCCAAGAAAGAGGATTACGAAATAACTTAGAAGAAATCGACCCAGCGAAGTCGACCTCCTACAAAAATCCAGCAATCCCTGAAAGAGACCTCACGAAGGTCCAAGAAAGAGGATTACAAAAAGGAGTCTATCAGGGGACCAATGCAAAGAAGTCGGTCACAAAGCACTAAAAAACACACGCAAAGCAAGAAAACCAAATTGGACCCCTACGACTACAAAGAGTCAAAAACTCAAGAAGTTCAAATTAGGAGAGTTCAACATCAGCAGGTTTTATATAAAATTATAAAGGCCTCGAAGGATCACCAACACTTACTACCCAAAGGATAGCAAGCTACTTGTCTGTTTCTAAAAGTAATAAAAGTTGCTAGGAAAGCAACTAAGAAGAGTCAAACATCTAAATAAAGAGATCAAAAGGCCAAAAAATTGGGCCATCTACACAAAAGTTATAAAAAGTTCCCACAAAACGCCCACAAGCCGGGCCAACTACAAATCAACAGGCATCAGAAGTTTTCTCGGCACCATCAGGAGCTTTCTTCGCGGCATCAAGACCAGGGGAAGGAGGGCGAGCTTGAATCGGCACCGCATCAACAGTGCCATCCTCTTGATTCAGGATCTGGCAATCCAAGTCAGGCACAGCAGGAGGAGCGGAAGAAGTCGGCGCCTTGGTGGAAGACACGAGGGGAGGAACAACTTCATCATCATCACCCTCATCATCGGGGACAATTTTGCCATCTCGGACAACATTATCCAAACTGAAAAGGGTGAGATCGACCTCAGGAGCAATGATCCGGACTTGTTCTTTCAAGTTCTCGTAAGCAGCAGTTACGCTACCAACAAGATGACCCTGGAGGTCGGCATAATCCTCCCGGGCGTTGTCCAGCTCTTCCCTCAAGCGCCTCCCCTCCCTATAGGATGTCACATAGCTTTCCTTGTGCATCATGGCTGCATCCTCAGCCAACCTCAAGGAAGCAGCCAGCGACTCAGAGCTCGCCTTCTCATTCTCGAGGTCCTTCTCCAATTTGGCCACCTTCACCTCGAGCTCCTCCTTCAACCCCTTCATCCGGTCGAACTCCCGTTTTGCCTCCTCCATAAATGCCTTAGTAGCATGAAGAGGAAGGTTCTGGGCAGTTCGATGAATCGCAGCCGCCATATAGGCCATCCTCACATGATTCTGAGCCATAAACTCCAAATGATGAAGAATGGACACATCATCCATGGGAATGGTACTATATGGCCTAATCTGTTGATCTATAAATTCAATAGCGTTGAAGTTAGGAGCATTGAGATCAAAGGGCTCGGAAGTTTTTTGCTTTTTACTTGGAGGAACAATGGGTGGAACAGCAGAAGAAGAAGGGGGATCCACCAAACGGACCCGAGGTATCGGGATCGTCTTCTTCACCCCGGGAGAGCTCGGCAAGGCCGGCTTCTCACGAGGCTGAGAAGACCCCTCCCCAGCAGCCCTGGCCGCAACATTCCTGGCAGCAGTCGCCTTCTGTGCCCTTTTAAAAGCTTTCATAGACTCATTGTTCTTTATTGTCTCTGCAAATAAAATAGAAGTCAAGTTACAAATCAAACAAGTCGAAAATACAGCTACAAGCATCATAAGACAAACAGCAAAGGAAAAACAAGATACCCAGTTCAGATTGAAGAAGAGAAGGGTTGGTTAGAAATTTCTTTGTGTCAAGATGGGGAGGCTGACCCCAACGCTCCTCTAAAACAGTCACAAAGGCTCGCTCAGCCTCATCCAACATGTCCCAAGAGTACCTAGAGACCCTAACATCCTTCTGCCACTCTAGGGGAAAGGCGGGCTCATCATTTTCATGCAAGAAAAAGGGCCGAGATCTTTCAACAGCCCGGACCATGAAGAAATAGTTTTTAAAATCCCAAAACGATTCGTCAAACATGGAAAAAACTTTCTTTCCTTGAGTAGAACGGAAGGAGACCCAAGCTGACTTCTTTTTCACCACACCAGGCTTAGTCAAGACAAATAAATAGAAAAAGAGAGATTGGGAAGCAGGAATACCAAAACTATTACACAACAATTGGAAGATTTTAATAAAACCCCAGGAGTTGGGGTGAAGTTGAGAAGGGGCAACATTAAAAGACTATAACAGGTCGATTTCAAATGGAGTAAAGGGAAGAGTAACTCTGAGTTGACCAAAGAAAAAATCATAAGCATAAAAGAAAGGGCGATCGTCAACAACTCGAGTCGAGAAACAGACTCTCTCGTCAGAGGAAGGAGGAACAAGCTCATAATTCTTCTCATCACCAGAGTTACTACAGACGCTGTGAAACTGCCTAAGCTGAATCAACCAGCGAGACACACATGAGGACCATGGAATCCACCCAATCGGCCATACCCGCAGGGACCTGAGAAGGCGTCGCTACGACGTTATTTCGAGAAGACATGAGGTCAACTAAGATCCTACAAAAGAAAAGAAGAGCGGATTACTCAAAAAACATCTCGGGCACGGGTCAAAACATCTCGATGGGCGAATAAACAAAAGAAAAACCCCAAGACTAAAGCCAAAAAGTCCTGGGGCATCCTTTGGAGGCAATAACAAAGCAAGATTTCCAGGAAAAACCTACACCCCAGTATCTCTCAAAACAAGGAAAGAAGACCTAAAGCAGCAAGCATTTCGTCCATCAAAGTTAAGAAACGCAAAGTCATTAAAGCAACTATCTTTCTACAATCTACCAGTGAAAGCACTGTTAACATCAGCAATACCAAACAGAAAACCATCAAAAGCAGAGAAACAGCAAAGACGCAAACTTTTTCGAAATCAAGCAAAAAATCATCAGCAGAGAACAAGCACCAACATCGAACACTCCCAAAATCGTCAAAGGAGCAACCTTTTTTAGAGTCAAACAGAGGCATCATTCCAAAGCTTCAAATACAAAAGCATTCACAAAACATGTAAAGTTCTTAAAGTATCAAGAAACAGAGGGAGAAACTACAAGACACACAATGATCAGCAAAAAAGACAGAAAAACCCAAACTTTCTCAAAACAGACACAAAAAATGGCATAGAGAAAGATAAAAAGAAAAATCGAACCTGGAGAAATAGAAGAAAGACTGTAAAAGAAAGCCGAAGAGTAGAAGCAAAACCACCCCCTCGAAGCAGAAATTACGAAGATAGAAGGAGAAATCTGGAAATCGCCCCTTTCCCACAGAAAGCAGTAACAGAACAGGCGTTGCAGGAAAAATTGCGAAAGAAACAGAAAATGAGATAGTAAAGGGAGAAGTTACGAAGAGGAGCGAAGAAGAGAAACCGTTTTTGATTAAGAATTTCAAAATAAAAAGAGAGAACGAGGGCAATTAATAACCAATTAATGAAGGCATTAAACCCTCTCACGTTCCCAAGAACAAAGCGCTGGTATAAAAGCGTGCGTTTTTAGAGGAAAACGTTCTACATTCAAAAGCTCTACGTAGAAAAGAATCGACAAAAGTGCTCGAGTTCGGCCTCGCTGTAAAGAAGTTCGAAGTCAAGAAACTCGACTTCAAAGCAGAAGACCGAGCTCAAGCAGGGGCACTGTTCATACCCAGGGTCGAGCTATCCAACCTGGGATGATCGACGATAAAGCGACCGACCTCTTCAAGTCAAGCGGATCGACTTCTTCTTAAAGAACTCGGCCAAGTTAACAGGAAAGCCCATAAAAGGGCCCAAGTAGAGGAACACGACCGAAGTCCAAAAGGCCGTCCAAGCCTGTAAGAGATAAGGGCGGTTCCCTTGAAGATAAGCTGACCTCAACTCAAAGATAAAGATAAGATAAGATAACTAACTTATCTTATCTAGAGAGGTCACTCTACAACTACTATAAATACACTGGAGCACCCAGGTATAACTCATACTCTGATTCTACATAAAACTTGTTTAATACCCATGCTAACTTAAGCATCGGAGTCTCTTGTAGGTACCCCCCACCCTTCCGTGATAAAGGATCAGCAGCACAACCAGTCCAACAAGTCGGACGCACCGGCTAAGGTCACCATTCACGAACCGGACACCTCAGGTTCCGACTAGCACATAAGATCTCGACCGAGATCGACCTACAAATTCAGGTAACCCTCGGAACAGGTGTCCTGCATGCTTTGTTTATTTGATCTTAGTTTTACATGATTAGTTTCATTTTGTTGTTTTTCATCATAAAAAATTTAAAAAATTTTCAAAATTGTGTCTTTTCAAGTCAATAATACAGAGAATTGAAGATTCAGAACATGTAGTAGAGGAATTACATAGAAAAAGCTGGGCGTTCAAAACGCACAGTGAGGAAGGAAAACTGACGTTTAAATGCCAGCCAGGGTACCTGGCTAGGCGTTAAACGCCCAAAAGGGTAGTATTTTGGGCGTTAAATGCCAGAATGGATACCATTCTGGGTGTTTAACGCCAGGATGGCACAAGAGGGAAAATTTTGTTTTCAATTCAAATCTTTTTCAAATTTTCATAATTTTTCAAAATCAAATCTTTTTCAAATCATATCTTTTCAATCATTTCTTTTCAAAATCAATTTCTTTCCATTTTCTATTTTTTTTACTATTTTCAAAAATCCTTGCTACAATTAATGATTTAATTCAAAATTTTCAAGTTGTTACTTGCCTATTAAGAAAGGATCAAATTTTAAATTCTTGAATCATGTCTTTTAATTTCTTGTTAGTCAAGTAATCAACTTTAATTTAAAAAAAATTTTAATTGATTTTCAATCATATCTTCTCAATCACATCTTTTTCAAAATAATTTTCAATCATATCTTTTTTATTTCTGATTTCAAAATCTTTTTCAAAATCACTTAACTACTTTCTCAATTTAAATTTTCGAAAATGATCAACCAAATTTTCAAAATCTCTTTTAATTATTTCAAAATATTTTTAAAAAATTAATTTCGAAAATTCTTTCCCCCTTCTCACATCCTTCTATTTAAAGGACTAACACTCCTCCTCAATGTGCAATTCGAACTCTATCCCTCTTGATAAGTTCGAATTTCCCCCCTCTCTACCTCCTCCTTCTCTTCTTCTTTTCCTCTGACACCTCAAGGAATCTCTATACTGTAACATAGAGGATTTCATACTTTCTTGTTCTCTTCTCTTTCATATGAGCAGGAGCAAGGACAAAGGCGTTCTTATTGAAGCTGATCCTGAACCTGAAAGGACCTTGAAGAGAAAGCTAAGAGAAGCTAAAGCACAACTCTCTGGAGAGGACCTAACAGAAATTTTTAAACAAGAAGAAGCCATGGCAGCCAAAAACAACAACAATGCCAACAATGCAAGGAAGGTGCTTGGTGACTTTACTGCGCCTACTCCCGACTTCTATGGAAGAAGCATCTCTATCCCTGCCATTGGAGCAAGCAACTTTGAGCTTAAGCCTCAATTAGTTTCTCTAATGCAACAGAATTGCAAGTTTCATGGACTTCCATTGGAAGATCCTCATCAGTTCTTAGCTGAATTCTTGCAAATCTGTGACACTGTCAAGACCAATGGGGTTGATCCCGAGGTCTATAGGCTTATGCTTTTTTCTTTTGCTGTAAGAGACAGAGCTAGAATATGGTTGGATTCACAACCTAAGGAAAGCCTGAACTCTTGGGAAAAGCTGGTCAATACTTTTCTGGCCAAATTTTTTCCACCTCAAAAATTGAGTAAGCTTAGAGTGGAAGTCCAGACCTTCAGATAGAAGGAAGGTGAATCCCTCTATGAAGCTTGGGAAAGATACAAACAATTGATCAGAAGATATCCTTCTGACATGCTTTCTGAATGGAGCATCATAGGTATCTTCTATGATGGTCTGTTTGAACTGTCCAAGATGTCATTGGACAGCTCTGCTGGAGGATCTCTTCATCTGAAGAAGACGCTTGCAAAAGCTCAGGAACTCATTAAGATGGTTGCAAATAACCAATTCATGTACACTTCTAAAAGGAATCCTGTGAATAATGGGACAAAATCAGAAGAAAGGAGTTCTTGAGATTGATACTCTGAATGCCATATTGGCTCGGAGCAAAATATTGACTCAGCAAGTCAATATGATTTCTCAGAGTCTGTCTGGAATACAAGCAGCAACAGGCAGTACCAAAGAAGCTTCATCTGAAGAAGAAGCTTATGATCCTAAGAACCCAGCAATGGAAGAGGTGAATTACATGGGAGAACCCTATGGAAACACCTATAATCCTTCATGGAGAAATCATCCAAACCTCTCAAGGAAGGACCAACAGAAGCCTCAACAAGGCTTCAACAACAATAATAGTGGAAGAAATAGGTTTAGCAATAGCAAGCCTTTTTCATCATCTTCTCAGCAACAGATAGAGAATCCTAAGCAGAGCCAATCTGACTTAGCAACCATATTCTCTGATCTAATTAAAACCACTCAAAGTTTCATAACTGAAACAAGGTCCTCCATTAGAAATTTGGAGGCACAGGTGGGTCAGCTGAGTAAGAAGGTTACTGAACTCCCTCCTAGTACTCTCCCAAGCAATATAGAAGAGAATCCAAAAAGAGAGTGCAAGGCCATAACTTTAACCAACTTGGCCGAACCTGGAGAGGAAGAAAAGGCAGTGATTCCCACTGAGGAATACCTCAATGGACGTCTACTGGTCTCCAAGGAGTTCCCTAATGAGGAACCATGGGAATCTGAGGCTCATACAGAGACCATAGAGATTCTATTGAATTTACTTCTGCCATTCATGAGCTCTGATGAGTATTCTTCCTCTGAAGAGGATGAAGATGTTACTGACGAGCAAGTTGCTAAGTACCTTGGAACAATCATGAAGCTAAATGCCAAGTTATTTGGTAATGAGACTTGGGAGGATGAACCCCCCTTTCTCACCAAAGAACTGGATGACTTGACTAGGCAGAGATTACCTCAGAAGAGACAGGATCCTGGAAAGTTCTCAATACCTTGTACCATAGGCACCATGACCTTTGAGAAGGCTCTGTGTGACAATTCAAGAAAATAAGCTTATGGACTTGTAGAGGATATCTTGGTAAAGGTTGAAGGCCACTACATCCCTGCTGATTTTATAATCCTAGACACTGGGAAGTGTATCGATGAATCCATCATCCTTGGCAGACCCTTCCTAGCCACAGCAAAAGCCATGATTGATGTTGACAGAGAAGAATTGATCCTTCAAGTGAATGAAGACTCCCTTGTGTTTAAGACTCAAGGTTCTCCCTCTGTAACCATGGAGAGGAAGCATGAAAAGCTTCTCTCAATACAGAGTCAAACAAAATCCCCACATTCAAACTCTAAGTTTAGTGTTGGGAGGCTACAACCAAACTCTAAGTTTGGTGTTGAGAGGCCACAACCAAACTCTAAGTTTGGTGTTGAGAGGCTCCAACCCTGGCTCCATGAGAGCTCACTGTCAAGCTATTGACATTAAAGAAGCGCTTGTTGGGAGGCAACCCAATATTATTTAATTATATCTATTCATTTTCCATTGTTATTTTATGTTTTCTGTAGATTGATGATCATGTGAAGTCACAAAAACAACTGAAAAATCAAAAACAGAATGAAAAACAGTATCAAAAATAGAACACCCTGGAAGAGAAGCTTACTGGCGTTTAAACACCAGTAAGGGTAGCAGAATAGGTGTTAAACGCTCAGTCTAGCACCATTCTGGCCGTTTAACACCAGAAAGGGGCACAGAAGTGGTGTTTAACGCCAGAAATGGGCACAGAGCTGGCGTTAAATGCCAGAAAGGGGAGAAAACTTGGCGTTAAACGCCAGAAATGGGCAGTAACCTGGCGTTTTACGCCACCAGGATTGGCAAGCAAGGGGCGTTTACACGCCAACATGGTGCAGGGATGGGAAATCCTTGACACCTCAAGATCTGTGGACCCCACAGGATCCCCACCTACCTCATCTCTCTCTCTCTTCTTCACACCCTCCCATTACACCCTTCTCCAAATCTCTTCACCAATCCACACCCACCCATACATGGCCGAACCCTACCCCTCTCTCCACTCCTATATAAACCAATCTTCCATCCTTTTTTTCCACATATCACAAACAATATTTCTCCCCCTTGGCCGAAACCTCTACTACCATACTTCTCCCCTAATTCTTCTTCTTCTACTCTTTTCTTTCTTCTTTTACTCGAGGACGAGCAAACATTCTAAGTTTGTTATGGTAAAAGCGTTGCTTTTTATTTTTCCATAACCATTTATGGCACCAAAGGCCGGAGAAACCTCTAGAAAGAGGAAAGGGAAGGCAATTGCTTCCACCTCTGAGTCATAGAAGATGGAGAGATTCATCTCAAGGGTACATCAAGACCACTTCTATGAAGTTGTGGCCAAGAAGAAAGTGATCCCCGAGGTCCCTTTCAAACTCAGAAAGGGTGAATATCCAGAGATCCGACATGAGATTCGAAGAAGAGGTTGGGAAATTCTCACCAACCCCATTCAACAAGTCGGGATCTTAATGGTTCAAGAGTTCTATGCCAATGCATGGATCACCAAGAACCATGATCAAAGTGTGAAACCGGACCCAAAGAATTGGCTTAAAATGGTCTGGGGGAAATGCTTAGATTTCAGTCCGGAAAATGTAAGGTTGGCATTCAACTTGCCCATGATGCAAGGAGATGCACGCCCCTACACTAGAAGGGTCAACTTTGATCAAAGGTTGGACCAAGTCCTCATAGACATTTGTGAAGAGGGTGCTCAATGGAAGAGAGATTCAAGAGGGAAGCCAGTTCAACTAAGAAGGCATGACCTCAAGCCCGTGGCTAGGGGATGGTTGGAGTTCATCCAACGCTCAATCATTTCCACTAGCAACCGGTCTGAAGTTACTATAGACCGGGCTATCATGATCCATAGCATCATGATTGGAGAGGAAGTAGAAGTTCATGAGGTTATATCCCTAGAACTCTACAAGGTGGCGGACAAGTCCTCTACTTTGGAAAGGTTAGCCTTCCCTCATCTCATTTCTTACCTCTGTAATTTAGCTGGAATTGACATAAAGGAAGACATCCTCATTGATGAGGACAAGCCCATCACTAAGAAAAGGATGGAGCAAACAAGAGATCCCACTCATGGACAAGAGCATGAAGAAATTCCTCATCATGAAATCCCTGAGATGCCTCAAGGGATGCATTTTCCTCCACAAAATTATTGGGAGCAAATCAACATCTCCCTAGGAGAATTAAGTTCCAACATGGGACAACTAAGGGTGGAGCACCAAGAGCATTCCATCCTCCTCCATGAAATTAGAGAAGACCAAAGAGTCATGAGGGAGGAGCAACAAAGGCAAGGAAGAGACATTGAGGAGCTCAAGCACTCCATAAGATCTTCAAGAGGAAGAACAAGCCGCCATCACTAAGGTGAGCCCATTCTTTAATTTTCTTGTTCTTATTTTCTGTTTTTCATGCTTTATGTTTATTTATGTTTGTGTTTTATTACATGATCATTAGTGTCTTAGTGTCTATGCCTTAAAGCTATGAATGTCCTATGAATCCATCACTTTTCTTAAATGAAAAATGTTTTCAATTGCAAAAGAAAAAGAAGTACATGAATTTCGAATTTTAAAACAGATTAATTATTTTGATGTGGTGGCAATACTTTTTGTTTTTCTAAATGAATGCTTGAACAGTGCATATTTTTGAATTTTTTGTTCATGAATGTTAAAATTGTTGGCTCTTGAAAGAATGATGAAAAAAGGAGAAATGTTATTGATAATCTAAAAAATCATAAAATTGATTCTTGAAGCAAGAAAAAGCAGTGAAAAGCTTGCGGAAAAAAATGGCGAAAAAAAATAAAAGAAAGAGAAAGAAAAAGAAAAAGCAAGCAGAAAAAGCCAATAACCCTTTAAACCAAAAGGCAAGGGTAAAATAAAAAAGGATCCAAGGCTTTGAGCATCAGTGGATAGGAGGGCCCACAGGAATAAAATCCTGGCCTAAGCGGCTAAACCAAGCTGTTCCTAACCATGTGCTTGTGGCGTGAAGGTGTCAAGTGAGAAGCTTGAGACTGAGCGGTTAAAGTCGTGGTCCAAAGCAAAAAGAGTGTGCTTAAGAGCTCTAGACACCTCTAATTGGGGAGTCTAGCAAAGCTGAGTCACAATCTGAAAAGGTTCACCCAGTTATGTGTCTGTGGCCTTTATGTATCTGGTGGTAATACTGGAAAACAAAATGCTTAGGGTCACGGCCAAGACTCATAAAGTAGCTGTATTCAAGAATCAAACATACTGAACTAGGAGAATCAATAACACTATCTGAATTCTGAGTTCCTATAGATGCCAATCATTCTGAACTTCAAAGAATAAAGTGAGATGCCAAAACTGTTCAGAAGCAAAAAGCTAATAGCCCCGCTCATCTAATCAAGACTGATCTTCATAGATGTTTTTAGAATTCATTGTATATTCTCTTCTTTTTATCCTACTTTGTTTTTAGTTGCTTGGGGACAAGCAACAATTTAAGTTTGCTGTTGTGATGAGCGGATAATTTATACGCTTTTTGGCATTGTTTTTAGGTAGTTTTTAAAATATTTTAGTTACTTTTTATTATATTTTCATTAGTTTTTAAATAAAAATCACATTTCTGGACTTTACTATGAGTTTGTGTATTTTTCTGTGATTTCAGGTATTTTCTGGCTGAAATTGAGGGACTTGAGCAAAAATCTGATTCAGAGGCTGAAAAAGGACTGCAGATGCTGTTGGATTCTGACCTCCCTGCACTCGAAGTGGATTTTCTGGAGCTACAGAAGCCCAATTGGCACGCTCTTAATTGTGTTGAAAAGTAGACATCCTGGGTTTTCCAGCAATATATAATAGTCAATACTTTACCTGAGATTTGATGGCCCAAACCGGCATTCCAAGTCAGCATAAAAATTCTGGCGTCAAAACGCCATAACTGGCATAAAAGCTGGAGTTAAACGCCCAAACTGGCACAAAAGCTGGCGTTTAACTCCAAGAAAAGTCTCTACATGTGAAAGCTTCAATGCTCAGCCCAAGAACACACCAAGTGGGCCCGGAAGAAGATTTCTGCATTAATTACTTGATTTTGTAACCCTAGGCTACTAGTTTCCTATAAATAGGACCTTTTGCTATATACTTTTCATACACTTTTCATCTTTGGAACTTATATGTTCACGTTTAAGGCTGGCCATTCGGCCATGCCTAGACCTTTTGTTCTTATGTATTTTCAACGGTGGAGTTTCTACACCCCATAGATTAAGGTGTGGAGCTCTGCTGTTCATCATGAATTAATGCAAAGTACTATTGTTTTTCTCTTCAATTCACACCTACTTCTTATCCAAGATATACTCTCGTACTTAATTCAGTTAAGTCAGAATGAAGGGGTGACTCGTGACAATCACCCAATCTTCGTTACTCGGTTAGCTAAGGTCGCGTGCCTGACAACCACAAAGCGATCTACATGATGTTCAACATAGTCATTGGACGACAGTTAGAGTATATTCTCTTGGGTTTCTAATCTAAGATTAGAACCTTCGTGGTATAGGCTAGAATTATTGGCGGCCATTCCTGAGATCCGGAAAGTCTAAACCTTGTCTGTGGTATTCCGAGTAGGATCTGGGAAGGGATGACTGTGATGAGCTTCAAACTCGCGAGTGTTGGGCGTAGTGACAGACGCAAAAGGATCAATGGATCCTATTCCAACATGATCGAGAACTGATAGATGATTAGCCGTGCGGTGACAGCGCTGATAAACCACTATTTTACGGTTTATATTGTGTTTAATTGTGTGGTTTTATCATGATCTTGATCCACTTATTCATTAAATAAGCATGCATTTATAATTCCTTCCTAAAGTTATTGTATGATTGAAAACTTGCTTCCTAGGGACTTTAATTATGTATTTTATTTCTCCTTTATTCCATTCGATGCCGTGATCTGTGTGTTAAGTGTTTCAGGCTTTACAGGGCATGAATGAGTTGGAGATTGGAGAGGAAGCTTGCAAAAATGGAAGGAACACAAGAAATTGAGGAGATGACCAGCGAGAAGTGACGCGGCTGCATAGATGATGTGACCGCGCGGCATGGAATAGCACGAGTGACGCGGCCGCATGGATGATGCGACCGCGTGGCAAAGCAGAAAGTCGAATGACGCGGCCGCATGGATAACGCGACCGCGTGACATGCGCGATCTGCATAATCTGCAGAATCGCTGGGGGCGATTTCGGGCCCTACTTTGACCCGGTTTTCGGCCCAGAAAAGCAGACTAGAGCCAGAGAACATGCAGAAACCAACAACAACATTCATTCCGCATAGTTTTAGTTTTGAGATCTAGTTTTCCTCTCCTCTAGGTTTTCTCTCTACACATTCATAGTTTTTAGGATTGGTTATGTTCATTGTTTTTGCATTGGGATATTGAGAAGAGTTATTGCCTCATCAAGACTTCGACACTCTAGTTCGTTTTTGATGCACGGAAAACTTGTCTCTTAACAAATTTCCCTTCGGCAAGTGTACTGAATTTGTTGTCAAGTAAAAACTCACAATAGAGTGAGGTCGAATCCCACAAGGATTGATTGATCAAGCAAATTTAATTAGAGGAATGTTCTAGTTGAGAGAATCAGAATTTGAGTTGAGAATTGCAGAAAATAAAATGGCGGGAAAGTAAATGGCAGTAAAAGTAAATGCTAGAATTAAAGAACTGAAAGTAAATGACTGAAAGTAAATTGCAGAATTGTAAATGGGAATGGGGGAATTGCTCATAAGAGTAAATAACAGAAATTAAAGAGAATGGGTAAGATCAGAAATGGGGAGTTCATTGGGCTCAGGAGATGTTGCATTCTCCGGATCAATTTCATTTTCATCTCTTCCTCAATCAATACACTCATTGATCTCCTTAGCAATCTTAAGTGATTGAATTACAATTTCTCGTAATTCAATCTCTCAAATCTTGATCAATAGCCAATTCCTTGGTCAATTGCTCATGAGAAGAGATGAAGTATGGTCACTGATTATACCACATGCATTTCCCAAATCAAGTGTTGAGAGGATTATAGTCACATATCCATCCAAACCCAATTTGGTCCAGCATGAGAAAGCATTTCTAGCATGATCTCTTCATTCCTCTTTCAAGGTTCAGAAGAGATTCAAGTATGAATAGCTTCTTTTCCAAGATAACTACCCAATTGGATGAAGATCGAAAGCTTTCAAGTAAAATCAAGAGAAAAGATAGAAGAAGAATAATGAAAACTAGTATTGATCCATCAAATTACAACAAAGCTCCCTAACCCAATGAAAGGGATTTAGTTGTTCATAGCTCTGGAAAATGAAAACAAAGATGGAGAATACATCATAAAACTAGAAGTGCAGAGGAAGTAAATACAGAGAGTAATTCTATGCCCAGAGGCTCCCTATAATTTCCAACTCCCAAAATAATTCCAAGCTACTCCTATATATACTACTCTTCTGTTCTTCTAGTTGATTCTTCAAGTCTTGGGTATGGGCCTTTGCATCTTGAGTTTGAAGCAGTTTTCTTCTTCATTGGGCTTAGCTTTACTTGCAGAGAGAAAGTGTGAAGTGGGCAGAGACTTTTAGCTCAGGAAGTTAGTGGTGTTAACGTTCAGTGAAAATGTGGGTTCGAGAACGTTAGTGACAATCACCTTTTTCACTAACGTTCCTCACCAAAGTTAAGAGCCACGTTAACTTCAACGTTAGTGGCAACATTTGTGCCACTAACATTTCCACTATGTCCTTCGCACACGTTATTGGGACTCAACTTTCCCAATAACGTTTAGGATTCTCCCCCTTCCCTACGTTAGAGTCCACGTTAACTTAGTTAACGTGGCTCTTTTAACGTAGGCTTGCCAACCTTCGAGAACGTTAGTGACACTTACCATTGTCACTAACGTTCCAATGTGCCCCTAATTCTCACGTTAGAGTCCACGTTAACTAGGTTAACGTGGCTTCTAACGTGGCCATGCTAGCCATCTCCAACGTTAGTGACAAAGTTGAGTGTCACTAACGTTGGCTCAACATTCCCTTATCCACGTTAGCTTCCACGTTAACTAAGTTAACGTGGGAGTTAACGTGGCTCATGGTGGCATGTGTGGGCTCCTTCCAACGTTAGTGACAATGTTGGGTGTCACTAACATTGGTGTCACCTCCCTGTTTCCTCACGTTAGCTTCCACGTTAACTAGGTTAATGTGGGAGTTAACGTGGCTTAATGTGACTTGGGCAACGTTAGTGATAATGTTGAATGTCACTAACGTTGGCTTCCCCCCTTTCTTCTTAACGTTAGAGGCCACGTTAACTAAGTTAACGTGGTGACTAACGTGGCCACTTATGAGCTTGGTCCAACGTTAGTGATAATGTTAAGTGTCACTAATGTTGGCTCCATTTCCTTTCTTCCACGTTAGAGTTCACGTTAACTTAGTTAACGTGACTCTTAACGTGGGCAATGATGGCTTCGAGAGCGTTATTGGCAATCACTTTTCTCATTAACTTTGCAAGTTACTCCCATTCCACATTAGTGTTAACGTTAGTAACTAACGTAGCCACTAATGTGGTTCTTCTTTGCTTCCTTTGTCCTGAAATCAAGTAATAAAGTGCATCAAAGTTCTAGTCCAAGTCATGGAAAATGCAACATCCAATTTGTCCTTAAATTCATGCAAAATCCTCATGAAATCATGTAAATTGCACAATGCATGCTTGAATCAAGATGTAAGTGAATATCTACCCAAAACCAGCTTATTTCCTAAGAAAATGCATGAAACTACCCAAAAAGCAGTAAAGAAAAGGTCAGTGAAACTGGCCAAAATACCCTGGCATCACAACACCAAACTTAAAGCTTGCTTGTCCCTAAGCAAGTACTGGAGCAAGAGAATGATGAATGGAATGCCAAGAGAAATGAGTCATTCTTGTGGAAGTCATGTCCCTGGTTTTATGGTGGTTTCATGCATAGCAACTTAGGTTCATTCCTGGCTTTCAGAACTTTATCATGTCCTAGAATACTCACTGTGATTGCATCCCATGAGACTTTTATTCATTGATCCTTTTGTTGTCATTTCAGGGCTTATTTTTGTTCTTAGGCTAAGTGCTCTGTAAGGGGGCAACTCTTTATAATAAGCTTTCAGCCAACACTCCCGAACCAGTTGGTTCAAGGTGCTAGGTGTTGAAGCACCCTAAGGACTTACTTGCTCAAGTCTCTCCCCCATACATACACACCACAGGCACATAGTTTATTTATTTTCTTTTCTTGAGACCTTGGTGTCCAGCACCTCTTTGGGTTACTAAATGCTCTGTATTGAGGGTTACTCTTGATAGTGGACTTTCAGCTGATAATCCCGAGTTAGTTAACCCAAGTTACCAAGTGATAAGGCACCCCTAAGAGCTTATTCATCCAAGTAGATCCCTCACACAGGAGCACCACAGACACATGCCTCAAGATTAAAACCATAGGTGCCTAGCCTTATTGCTTACTCTTTTTCTTTTATTTTTCAACCTTTATTGTTCTTTCCCTTTTTCTTATTAGGATCTTCTTATTTAGCTAGTCACATGGGGTGTGTCTCAAGCATAGTATTCATGACAGATAGTTGTCCTCCCACCTTGTGGTTGAACCAACTTAGCTAACTTATGATCACACCATAAACTCATGAACTTACTCCATAGTATGAACGCCTCTCTGGTCTTTAAAAATAATCATTCTCTTTTCATTTGATTCAAAGGGACAAGCATACAAGTAAGTAAGGAGATGATGTAGTAACATAAAGACTAGCAAGCATAGACCTATTCAGAAAGAAAATTTTAAAGACAGAATTTAAAAAGTTCAACTAACATGGAAGCATGTTCTATTTCATACAAGATCTTCTTTATTCAAAGCATAGAAAAAGATGGACCAAAGAAGGAACTCCACCACCTTTTACTCTTGTGGTTGTCCATGCTCTCCTTCTTGCTTGTCCTCTTGGTGTTTTTCTTGATTGCTTGTGCTCCCACTTCCCTTGCCTTTTCCAAGCAGCTTCTTCCATAAACCACCATCTTCCATCTTCTTCTTGAGTGTTTCCTTTTGCTGTTTCACCTTCCTCTTTTCTTGTTCTACAAAATCTTTTTGGACCTCATCATATGTAGGGATGGCATAGTGTAAATGATGCATATTACTAGACATGTAGTTTAACTTGGCTTGAGTGTTTACATTGAACTCCTCCCTATGTAGTTGCCGTCCTTCATTAAGTACAGTGAACTTATTGAATGCTTTCATTTGAGCTATTTGTCGCTGATTGAGTTCCTGCAAATGCTTATCTTGACGTTCTTGCCTCTCAGTAACTTGGTGGATGGCTTGAGTGAGCTGGGAGTATTGTTCCTGTTGCTGCTCCATTTGTTGTTTCTACCACTCTTCTTGTTGGCTCATCCGGTTTAGTATTTGCTCTTGTCCTTCCATATGTCTCATCCCCAAATCTTCAATAGCTCTTAGAAGGTGATTCATATTCAAGTCGGCTGGGTAAGGATGCTCTTCTTGTTGATATTCTTCCTGATGAGACTCCTCTTGGTGAGCTCCTTCTTTTGCTTTTAGTTTCCTTATTTGTGGCCTTCTTTGTTGCTGAGCAGGTGTAGTATAGGCCATACGCTGGGTTGTCATTAGCCTCCCAGGGTTCACCCAGTCTGGATTGCTATCCTCAAAGACCACCTTGGCCTTTGTGCATAATCGGAGAATGGTGCTGGGGTACCAAAGCCTGGCACCTGATTCAAGCTTCTCAGCTGAATCTTGAATTCCCTCAGCTATAAGTTCATGCACATTGATTTTTCCACCTTGTACTAGGCAATGTACCATAGTTGCTTGATTAATATTTACCTCTGAATTATTTGCAGCTGGGAGAATAGACCTCCTCACGAGTTCAAACCACCCCTTGGCTTATGGGCTAAGGTCTCCCCTCTTGATGAACCGGGGTCTCCCATCTCCATACCTCTCCCAGTCAGCTGCTATAACACAGATGTCAATCACGATCTCAGTGAGCTCATCATTGTCTTGGCTTTTACTTATCCTTGCATGATAGCTAGGCTCATCAAAATGTGGTGATTTCAGGTGAAGAGTTCTTATTATAGCATTTGGGCTGAAGTCCACCTCCTTTCCTCTTACATAGCTTTTGAAGGTTGGGGCCCTGGTTTTGTCTTCTCTAACCACATTTGCGTAGAACTCTTTGATGAGGTTTGCATTGATCTTCTCCTCTGGATTGGTGAGCATCTACCACCCTCTTTCTTCAATCTTCTCCCGAATCTGTGGGCAGTCGTCTTCATTGATTTGGAAGGTTAACTCGGGCAGTATCTTTTTGAGCTTTATCCGCTCAAATTCTCATTCATGGAAGGCAGTCTTGAATCTCTTCTCGTCGAAAAGAATGTTCTCCATTGGTTCCTTCCTCTTCTACCTCTTGGAGCTTGATGATGCCATGACTTCGGGTTGCTATGTGAGGGGATTGGAAGGTAAGGAGAGATGAGGAATTTGGTTGGTTAGGATGAGGTGTGATGAAGAGGTTTTGGACGCCGAAAGTGTGGAGTGTGGAGAGTAGGAATTTGAGTGTGAGGGGTAAGTATGCACTAGGACTCACTTATATAGGGTGATTGTGAGTGAATGGAGGGTGTGGATTGATGGAATGGTTGCTTGATGGACGGTTGGGGTTGTGCATGGAGAAAGGACAAGGATCATCATTTAGTGAGGTTTATTGGTTCGGTCTTCAAGAGTCTCCTTTCTTCAATGTTGCATGGCAACATTTTCCAATGCATTCCTTCTTGAGACAAGTGTGTAGTTTCTCTTCATGAAGTGGCCGAACCTTTCCACTTTAATTGTCCAATCAATCTCCTTCAATGCTCCTCTCCTTTTTCTTATAAAATAAGAAAAATTAATGTCCTAAAAAGTATTTAAACTTTACGGCTAGAATAATAAAAAGAAGAAAAGATTTTGTTTATTCATGAACTCTAACTAACTAACTAACTATGTATCCTTATACGCACATTGGTGGCACCATGGGGTGACACCAAACTTAGTTTGGAGCACTGTGATGAAAGTTCTGTTCAAAGCTCCAAGACTAGCATGCTCTCAGTTGCATTCATGCTTTCTTGGCACGCTTTGAACACCAAACTTGTTCTTCACTATATACTGCAATATAAGGATTTCACCAAGTGTTTGTCAAGTTTGGGTTGGAATTCATGAATATTGACTTATTCACTAGTAAAAGCTAATAAAACATGGGTTGCCTCCCATGAAGCGCTTCTTTAGCATCACTAGCTTGACGTTTCTCCTTCATCAGGGAGGTTGATAATGCTTCAAGTCCTCCCCTCTTACCTTGGACTTATATCCATTGGTTGTATCAATGATCTCTACATGTTCCAAGGAGAGAACTCTGTTGATGGTGAAGACCTTAGGTAACTGAGATGGTACAGTGGGGAGATCAGGGGGAATATTTAGGAAGTAAGATGAGATCACTTTATCCCCTGGAGAGAAGTCTTTCGTAGGGATCTTCTTGTTCCTCCACCCCTTTGGTACCTTCTTCTTTGTCCCTTTTGATGTTGCCTTGCTCTTGGTGACTTCTTCTTCTAAGGGAATTTTGTTGTTGTCTTCACATGTCTCTGGTGGTTTAGGTTCCTCCTGCTTTTCCTTGAGCTGTGACAACTGCTTATTTCCTTGTTCATCAACCAAGGGCTTTCCCAGATGGGTTGGTTGTGTTTCAGTGCTTGCTTCCTCTGTCAGCATCTCATTACAATCTTTGCTTGATTCTTTGTTTTCTTGGTCTGCTTCTTGTGAGAGTTTGAAGACATTAAAGCTGAGTCGTTTATCATGGATCCTCAATATTAGCTCCCCTCACTCCACATCTATGAGTGCTCTGACTATAGCTATGAATGGTCTTCCCAATATGATTGGATGAGTGTGACACTCTTCCATGTCCAAGATGACAAAGTCTGTGGGAAGAAAGTATTTCCCAACCTTTAACAACACATTTTCCACCACCCCTATTGCTTGTTTTTGAGTTTTGTCAGCCAGCCTGATGACTACATCTGTGGGCAATATCTCATTGATCTGCAGCCTCTTCACCAGTGATAAGGGCATTAAGTTGATGCTTGCTCCCAAATCGCAGAGTACTCTATCAAACATTGTTTCCTCTATGGCACAGGGGACATGAAAACTCCCTGGATCTTTTCTTTTCGTAGGCAACTGTGGTTGAATGAGTGCACTGCACTCCTTGTTCATCACTATAGTTTGGCCTCCCTTGAGTGAGCTTTTCCTGGGAAGCAGCTCCTTCATATACTTGATGTATGCAGGCATTTGTTGAATAGTCTTGATGAATGGTATGTTGACATGTAGAGATGCAAACAAATCTAGAAACCTTGGGTATATTCTCTTTTCCACAGCATCATTGAGCAGTTGGGGAAAAGGTGCATAGAGTCTCAGCAACTCCTATTGTGAGATTTTTGGTTCTTGATGATCTTTTTCCTTCTTCTCTACTGAGGTATCTTCAAGTTGTTCTGACAGCTTGCTTGGCTTGTCCTCAGTCTCCTTATCACTTATAGTGACCATCTTGCAATCTTCCCATCTTACCTTCTTTGTTTTACCTCTCAAATTCTTCTCTGTGTCACTTGGGAATCCATCTGTGGGTTTGGGAATTTGCTCAGAGAGATACCCCACTTGAGATTCCAACCTCTTGATTGTGTCTCCCTGGTTCTTGAAACTGGCTCGCACTTCTTCCTTGAACACCTTGTTGTCTTGAATCTCCTTGCCTATGCCTTCAAGTAGATTCTCAATCCTTGAGATTCTTTCATCAAATGATGATAGGTCGGGCTGAGGAGGGTTATTCTGGCCTTGATATGAATGTGGAGAGGTGTTGTTATGGGGGTGTTGATATGGTCTAGATGTGAAGTGTTGGTGGGCTGCATTGTTTGGATTTGGGCATCTTTGATTAAGGCTTTGGTCTTGTTGATTTCCCCACCCAAAGTTTGGGTGATTCCTCCATCTAGGGTTGTAGGTCTTGGAGTATGGATCATGGTTTTGCCTAGGTGAATTTCCAATGTAGTTGGCTTGCTCCTGACTACCCTCTGCTTCTTCATTCACTCCTTCTTGGGTTGTTGATGAAGTGGAGATTGCTGCTACTTGGTTCCTCTCCATCTTCTTAGTGAGGTCAGCCAGCTGCTGGGTAATAAGCTTGTTTTGGGCCAGCAGAGCATCTACATTGTTTAGCTCCATTACTCCTCTTGTGTTCCCTCTTTCGGAAGCATAGAAGTAGTCATTCTCTGCTACAGTTTCAATGACATCTATGGCCTCATCAATGGTCTTCTTCTTGTTCAAAGATCCTCCAGATGAATGGTCTACTGCCTTCTTTGATTCATATGACAGGCCTTCATAGAAAATGTGCAGCTGCACCCATTCATTGAACATATCTGGTGGGCACCTCCTTGTTAAGTCTTTAAACCTTTCCCATGCTTTATATAGAGTCTCACCATCTTGTTGCCTGAAAGTTTGGACCTCAGCTCTTAGCCTATTGATTCGTTGAGGGGGGTAAAATCTTGCTAAGAATTTGTTCACCACATCTTCCCAAGTTGTCAAGCTCTCCTTCGGGAAAGACTCCAGCCACTTGGCTGCCTTATCCTTGAGTGAGAATGGAAATAAGAGCAGTCTATAGGCGTCAGGATGAACACCATTAGACTTCACTGTGTCACATATTCTCAGGAAGGTGGTTAGATATTGATTGGAGTCTTCTTGGACACCTCCTCCGAACGAACAGTTGTTCTGAATAAGGGTGATGAGCTGTGGTTTTAGTTCAAAATTGTTGGCATGGATGGTTAGCTTTTGAATGCTACTTCCACAGTTTCCTGGGTTTTGGATTGATGTAAGAGCCTAAAACTCTTCTATCCTCCCCAGCATGATTTGCTCGACCTCTTCCGCCATGGTTGTGAGTCTCTTCTTCATGATGGTTTTCCATGTTTTCTTCCATGTTTGGTTCAAAGTATTTCTCAAAGTGTTCCTCCTCTTCTTCAGCACCAACTACACGTTTTTCTCTTGCTTCCCTCCTTAGTCTAAGGAAGGTTCTCTCAGGTTCAGAATCAAAGGAAGTTGAAGCCCCGCTTCTTCTCCCTGTCATACAACCAACAAGTACAAGCAAAGAGATAGGTGCAGAAAGTATATCTATCAGAATTACTGTTAGTGTGAGTGATGCAATATATCAAATAGTTAGTGGGTTAGTGAAATGAATGGTAAATAACAAAGAAAAAGTAGGGGGAAGGGAGGAAATTAACTAAAACAGAAAGTAAATGACTCAAACAAAAAATTAAATCAAACAAAAAATAAAATGCTCAATCTAGTTATCCTCCAATTTAATCATTGTTGATGCACAATCAATCCCCGGCAACGGCGCCATAAACTTGATGCACGGAAAACTTGTCTCTTAACAAATTTCCCTTCGGCAAGTGTACCGAATTTGTCGTCAAGTAAAAACTCACAATAGAGTGAGGTCGAATCCCACAAGAATTGATTGATCAAGCAACTTTAATTAAAGGAATGTTCTAGTTGAGCGAATCAGAATTTGAGTTGAGAATTGCAGAAAATAAAATGGCGGAAAAGTAAATGGCAGTAAAAGTAAATGCTAGAATTAAAGAACTGAAAGTAAATGACTGAAAGTAAATTGCAGAATTGTAAATGGGAATGGGGGAATTGCTCATAAGAGTAAATAACAGAAATTAAAGAGAATGGGTAAGATCAGAAATGGGGAGTTCATTGGGCTCAGGAGATGTTGCATTCTCCGGATCAATTTCATTTTCATCTCTTCCTCAATGAATGCACTCATTGATCTCCTTGGCAATCTTAAGTGATTGAATTACAATTTCTCGTAATTTAATCTCTCAAATCTTGATCAATAGCCAATTCCTTGGTCAATTGCTCATGAGAAGAGATAAAGTATGGTCACTCGTTATACCACATGCATTTCCCAAATCAAGTGTTGAGAGGATTATAGTCACATATCCATCCAAACCCAATTTGGTCCAGCATGAGAAAGCATTTCTAGCATGATCTCTTCATTCCTCTTTCAAGGTTCAGAAGAGATCCAAGTATGAATAGCTTCTTTTCTAAGATAACTACCCAATTGGATGAAGATCGAAAGCTTTCAAGTAAAATCAAGAGAAAAGATAGAAGAAGAATAATGAAAACTAGTATTGATCCATCAAATTACAACAGAGCTCCCTAACCCAATGAAAGGGGTTTAGTTGTTCATAGCTCTGGAAAATGAAAACAAAGATGGAGAATACATCATGAAACTAGAAGTGCAGAGGAAGTAAATACAGAGAGTAATTCTATGCCCAGAGGCTCCTTATAATTTCCAACTCCCAAAATAATTCCAAGCTACTCCTATATATACTACTCTTCTGTTCTTCTAGTTGATTCTTCAAGTCTTGGGTATGGGCCTTTGCATCTTGAGTTTGAAGCAGTTTTCTTCTTCATTGGGCTTAGCTTTACTTGCAGAGAGAAAGTGTGAAGTGGGAAGAGACTTTTAGCTCAGGAAGTTAGTGGTGTTAATGTTCAGTGAAAATGTGGGTTCGAGAACGTTAGTGACAATAACCTTTTTCACTAACGTTCCTCACCAAAGTTAAGAGCCACGTTAACTTCAACGTTAGTGGCACAAACGTTGCCACTAACGTTTCCACTATGTCCTTCGCACACGTTATTGGGACTCAACTTTCCCAATAACGTTTAGGATTCTCCCCCTTCCCTACGTTAGAGTCCACGTTAACCTAGTTAACGTGGCTCTTTTAACGTAGGCTTGCCAACCTTCGAGAACGTTAGTGACACTTACCATTGTCACTAACATTCCAATGTGCCCCTAATTCTCACGTTAGAGTCCACGTTAACTCGGTTAGTTAACGTGGCTTCTAACGTGGCCATGCTAGCCATCTCCAACGTTAGTGACAAAGTTGAGTGTCACTAACGTTGGCTCAACATTCCCTTATCCACGTTAGCTTCCACGTTAACTAAGTTAACGTGGGAGTTAACGTGGCTCATGGTGGCATGTGTGGGCTCCTTCCAACGTTAGTGACAATGTTGGATGTCACTAACGTTGGCTTCCCCCCTTTCTTCTTAACGTTAGAGGCCACGTTAACTAAGTTAACGTGGTGACTAACGTGGCCACTTATGAGCTTGGTCCAACGTTAGTGATAATGTTAAGTGTCACTAACGTTGGCTCCATTTCCTTTCTTCTACGTTAGAGTTCACGTTAACTTAGTTAACGTGACTCTTAACGTGGGCAATGATGGCTTCGAGAGCGTTATTGGAAATCACTTTTCTCATTAACTTTGCAAGTTACTCCCATTCCACGTTAGTGTTAACGTTAGTGTAACTAACGTAGCCACTAATGTGGTTCTTCTTTGCTTCCTTTGTCCTGAAATCAAGCAATAAAGTGCATCAAAGTTCTAGTCCAAGTCATGGGAAATGAAACATCCAATTTGTCCTTAAATTCATGCAAAATCCTCATGAAATTATGTAAATTGCACAATGCATACTTGAATCAAGATGTAAGTGAATATCTACCCAAAACTAGCTTATTTCCTAAGGAAATGCATGAAACTACCCTAAAAACAGTAAAGAAAAGGTCAGTGAAACTGGCCAAAATGCCCTGGCATCAGTTTTCTTTACTTGTCTCTTACTCTTCCATGTTCCTTAATTTACTTAATTTTACTGTTGGATTATTTTAGCATTTATTAATACAAGAATCACTTTTATTTTTGATTAATCTTTTGATCATTATTTATGATATCTTTCTTTAATTTCTTTTCTTATGTTATGAATTTTACATTTAAAATGAGCGAGTAGTCCCCTAACTTGATGGGGAGTTGATTGAAAGAAACCCTTGAAGTTGGGATGCTCAAGAGAGAGATTGTAGTTGGGTTTATTGTTGGATTGTTCTCTAGTCACTAACACCAATCCTCCCCAGAGCGGATTGGAACTTGTGGATAGAAATAGCATTCCAACTTGTTTAACTTTCCCTTACTTAGTGAGGGACAACTAAACAGAATAATCCCCAATTATCAATTAATCTTGAGAGTACTGCAACAAGAATAGGGCTTCCAACTAATCAACTCCCAATCAAGGCTTTTATTTAAATTTATATAAATTCTCTAATTTAATTTTCTGCCATTAAACTCAAACCTTTTTGAAAACATCTGATTAATAAAATAGCACACTTTTCTGTAACTCATTGGGAGACGACCTGGGACTCATACTCCCAGTATTTTGATTTTAATTTCTGTGACACCCTTTTTAAATTGATAAAGCGGATTTCTGGTTGGTTGAGAACTATACTTGCAACGCATATTTTATAATCATTCTTAACTCGCCAATTTCTGCCCGAATCAATTTTTGGCGCCGTTGCCGGGGAATCGCAAACGTGTGCCTTATTATTGGTTATTGTAAATATTTGCTTTTTACTTGTTTATTTGTTTTTATTTTTGTTTTTATTTTTACTTTTTCATAAATTAAGAGGTTATTGGTTTTTATTTAGTTATTAAAAATTTTTCAAAAAAAAAATTTTCTTGGTGTTCATCTTGATCTTCAAGTTGTTCTTCGTGTTCATCTTGACCTTCAAGTTGTTCTTAGTTGTTTTCTTCGTTCTGATATAAAAATTTTAAGTTTGGTGTCATTTTATTGTTTTTCTCTTTCCTCATTAAATTCAAAAATTCAAAATTTAAAACTCAAATTTCAAATTTCAAAATTTAAAATTTCAAAAATTATATCTTTTTCAAAAATCTTACCTTATCTTATTCCAAAAAAATCAAATTTCAAAACTTAATATTCAAAAATTCAAATTTCAGATTTAAAATTCAAATTTCAAAATTTAATTTTCAAATTCAAAATTTAAATAACCTTTTAATTTAAATTTGTTTTTATTTTTGTTTTTAATTTTTAATAGCTACTATGAGTTCTCACCCCTCTCGCTTTGAGTTTGGTTCTAATAATGTTGAAAGGAATGGAAGCTATAACAGGAACATGCATCAAGGTCAGAACAATCAGAGATGGATGGAGCCACGAGGATCTGATCAACCCTTTTGGCAACAACAACTTCTAAGATACCATGGACCATGACCATTCCAAAATGTATGCCTAGACACTAGATATGGTGGACCCCCTTGTAGTTACCAACAAGGCCCACCATATGATTATGAACCACCTCCTCAACACAACTCTGGACCACCATACTCACAAGCCCCCTACTACCAGACATCATCACAAGATTCTAACCCGTATCCACCACACCAACCACCTTATAAGCCATATGAACCATATATAGAACCACCCCAATTCCAACCCAATTACTCCCAAGAACCACCACCTCAATATTTGCCATCTCCATATCCATCAATCCAAGAGCACTATGATCCTACTTATGATAGCCGAGCGCAACAAGAATCAAGGGATCGTCTCACGGAAACATGTGCAAAACTTTAAGCAACCCTTCGCCAACTGGATCAAGCGATAAATCGATTACCTTCCCGACGTTCGGACACTCAAGGAACCCCCATGGCCTCATGTGGGCAATCTAATGAAGAATGTAGCATGAAGGAGATATTAGAAACTCCGGTGGACAGTGAGCAGCACGATTTTATATTAAAATAATTGGAAAAAGCTACGCCTGCCATTGAGGAGGAAGAAGTGGTTGAAGACTTAGGAGATGCTGAACCTCCATGGAAAAGTCAAGACATAGAACCTCCTTCCAAGGCGATTGAAATCGATACTGAGGAGGGTGTACAACCTCCAAGGAATATCATAGTTGAAGATTTGGAAGAGGTTGATCAAGAGATGGAGATTAAAGAAGAAGAAGCACAACCTCTCATGCCCTTGGAAAGCAGTAAAGAGAAGATTGAATTAGAAGAAAGCTACCAAGAGGAAGAGGTTGAAATTGAAGAAGCTTGCAAAGAGGTGGAAGTTGTCAAAGAGCACAAGGGAGTGGAGCTTGAAATCACCTTGCCAAAGTTATTGGAGACCCCTCCCCCTAAGTTACCATCATCCTTCACAACATTCAAGTGGGTAAAATTCAGATCCCTTAGCTTTCTAATTCCACTTGAATATGGGCTACTGGAGACGGATGGTCAACTTAGAGCTCTTTGTGACATTAAGAGTAAGAGGAAGATGGTCAGTGGTAAGAATTGTCCTACAAAGTTCATTATGGTTGGAAACTTTAAGTTTAAACGCAAAGATTGGTGTAGAGCCCAATTGAATGGGTCTAGGAAGTTGTTTGGACGCTTCACCGAGAATTCTAAAGCTGAACCACCCGGATGGAATCATGATAATCAACTTGAAGACAGGTGTAGAAACAATATTTGGGATCCCGGAGGCCATTGGAATTACAAACATTGGTGGAGATTCCTGGATGAGTTCAAGCACAAGCCACCATAACAGGGAGCTCACCAAATGTCCAACTTAAGGACTTTAACTAAAAGTGCTAGGTGGGAGACAACCCACCATGGTATGATCGTTTCTTTTTCAATTTTATTTCATGTTGTTTGTTTTTATTTTATTTTAATTGAACCTGGAATTATTCATAGCATCTACATTAGCATTGCATACTGCATAATTGCATAAAAAAAAAACACGCACGCGACGCGGCAGCGTCGCTGACGCATCCGCGTCACTAGTGCGTTGGGAAGAAAAGAATTGAACAAAGAGTCATGCGAGAGCGTGGATGGAGGCGCGCCTTTAGCATAATTTGATCCACGCGACCGCGTCGTCGACGCGACCGTGTCATTTGAAAAATAGATTCCCCACGCGTCCGCATCACCCACGCGACCGCGTGGCCCTGTAAATCGACGGAAAAAGGGTGTATGGCCGAAAGTTGAGCTGGAATTGGGCTGGACTCGTGCTGGACGCCTAAGCCCTCTCACGCGAATGCGTGCCCCACGCGTCCGCGTCATATTGGAAATAAGGCCATTCATGCGATCGCGTCACCCACGCGACCGCGTCACCCAAAATTTGGCAAAATATGATTTTGAACAGAGAGTTGTGCGAGCGCGAGGCTACCCTCGTGCCAGTAGCATAAAACGTGTCACGCGACCGCGTCGATTAACTTAAAGCGCAAGTCGCGCGAACGCATCACCCATGCGTCTGCATCGCCTGCACCGCACAATTTATCCAGATCAGCACCAATTATCTTATCTTTTCTTCTCCAATTCTAATTTTTCCCCCTTCCTCTCTTACTTACTTCTTCTTCCCCTCTTTCCCTTCTCATTCTTATTATCTTTCATTTTATTTTATTTTAATTTATTTGCATATTTCATTCATTGCATTTTAATTTTATGCATATTTTTCTTTTCTTTTCTAAAATTATTATTTTTCCATTGGTGTCACTTGTTCATATTCAACTGTTGCAACTTTTCTTGAATTATTTTGGTGTTAAGCGACTTGTTTTACACTATGGGATGATATTAATTATCTGTCAATACCAATCTTTTATGATACTTGCACTTCACTTGCATTGACATGAACTTATATTGATATTTTTATTACCCACACACCTCCCCTTTGTTGCAAATTTTGCACCACTGGTATGCCATGGCTTCTATTGTTTTCTCACATACATGTTGAAGCTTCCATGTAATTGAGACCCTTATCATTTGGCATTAACTGACCCATACTTCATTTATGTTCTTATCTTTATTTCTGGGTTACTTTCCTTCTTTTTCTCTTCTTTCAGTATGGCCATCGAGGAAGGGAAAGGGAAAGCTTCTAATTGGGGAGACAGGCAAGTCAATCTGCACAATCTATAGAGAAAGACATCAGTTGGAGCAGCCCGTCCACTTGTACATCTTAGCATGCACCGAGGACGGTGCAATCTTTAAGTGTGGGGAGGTCGATACCGACTTCCAGGGGTTAGTTACCTTCTTTTCAACACCAATACTCTTATTTTCTTTATTTGTTTATTATTGCATCTGCATATTTGATTGCATATTTGTTTGATTTTATGCATTTAGTTATTACTTGGTTGAAGTAATATTTTCTTTTTCAAGAAATTTTATAGTATTTCACTAATTTAAATCAAAATTTTTGTGTTAAATTTGTTTGAAGTTGTATTTGGAACATGATTTTTGAGCTAAAGAACGCACAACCTGTGAGATTTGAGCTTATTTATATGGTTACATTATTTAACCATAAATATTTTATTCCTGTGTGTTTCCTTCTCTATGATTGTAATCTATATTTTGTTCCAATCTATATGTCCATTATTTAGTGTATTTACATGCTTGCATATGATTGAGGCCATTGTTTGATTTTAGCTCACTTATCCCAAATAAGCCTACCCTTTAAATCACCCTTGTCAGCCACTTTGAGCCTTTTAATCCCCATTTGTTCTGTATTTTACCACATCACTAGCCTTAAGCAGAAAAACAATTAAATATCCCAATTGAATCTTTGGTTAGCTCAAGATAGGGATTGTGCAACAATTAAGTGTGGGAAAACTGTGGAAACTTGGGTTAATAAGGGAATGTATCATGTCTCTAATTTTGAATATTGGAAAATTTGGGTACCTACTCATGTAAAACAGAAAATTAAAAAAAATTTCATATGCATTGATATGTTATTCTAGTTTTTATGTCTCTCTAAAAAAAAGAGAAAAAAAATATATAATATAAATAAATAAATAAAGGGACAAAATTACCCCAATGTTAAGTTAATAAAAGATCAATGCATATGTGATAAAATTAAAGAAAAATTGATACATGAGTATGTAATGCAAAAGTGAAGACTATGGGTAGCTGGGCATGATTCTAGAGTTATATAGAGTATATGTATGTTAGGTGAAAGCTTAGGTTAATTAAGGATTCAATTTATAAAGCTCACTCAGCCATATACATATACCCTTACCCTTACCTTAGCCCCATTACAACCTTGAAAAGACCTCATGATGTTTGCATTGGTATATTAAATATTGTTGATTGGTTAGGTGAAGAACAAATTTTAAAAAGCATGACTAGAGAAGAGTAGAGTGATTGACCCTAGACACTTGAGAGTTAGAGTGATATACACTACCAGTAAGGGTTCAGTGCTCAATTCTATGTTCCTTGCTTTCATGAGCTATCTTCTTACAAATTTACTTGTCTTTTATTGTATAATTTGAATTAGTGAAATCTGATTTATGTTTGTCTTGGAGAACTTATTTATTTTTAAACCAAGTAGATAAAAACATTTTGCATGTAGTTGCATTTATATAGATAGGTTGCATTTCATATATTTTACCATTCATCTTCATCTTTATAGCTTCTCTTGAGCTTAGCATGAGGACATGCTAGTGTTTAAGTGTGGGGAGGTTGATAAACTACTATTTTATGGTTTATCTTGTGCTTAATTGAGTGGTTTTTGTCAACTCTTTACCCACTTATTCATACTATTTGCATGGTTTTACAATTCCTTCCCAGAATTTGTGCTATGATTGAAAACATGCTTCTTTGGCCTTATATTTGCTAATATTAATCCTCTCTTATCACCATTAGATGCCTTGATATGTGTGTTAAGTGATTTCAGAGATTACAGGGCAGGAATGGCTTAGAGGATGGATAGAAAGCATGCAAAAGTGGAAGGAATACAAGAAGCTAAAGGAACTGCAAAGCTGTCAGCTTGACCCTCTCGCACTAAAACGGCTATAACTCGAGCTACAGAGGTCCAAACGATGCGGTTTTAGTTGCGTTGAAAAGCTAACGTCCGGGGCTTCGATTTGATATATAATATTCCATAGTTGCCTTGAAGCTAGGCGATGTGAACGCGTGCTCCATGCGGACGCATCGCAGTGACGAAAAATTAGTGTGTTTGAATTCGCAACTAGCGAATTCTGGGCTGTTTCTGACCCAGTTTGCGGCCCAGAAAATACATATTAGAGGCTATAAAGTGAGGGAATGCATCCATTCATAATCATGCTCTCATAATTCACAATTTTAGTTTTAGATGTAGTTTTTAGAGAGAGAGGTTCTCTCCTCTCTCTTAGGATTAGGATTTAGGATTTCTTTGCTTCCAGGATTGTTTCTTTTTATCAGGTTCAATTTTCCTTTTATTTATTTTTCCAATTCAATTTATGAAATCTTCCATGTTACATTTGATATCTTTATTAGTATAACTTGAGGTATTTCAGAATTATGATTGCTTTCCTTTATTTATATAAATAATTTGGATTTTTCCTATTTGGCTTTGGTTAAGTAATTGGTGACGCTTGAGCTGTCAAATAAAACAGTGGTTGAAATTGGGAGTTGCTGATTAATTTGAGTTCCAATAACTCTAGCCTTTCCAAAAGAAAGACTAGGACTTGAGGGATCAAATTAGTTCAGCCCACTTGACTTACCTTTGCTTTAGTAAAGGTTGACTAAGTAGGTTTAAAATCCCATTCTCATCACAATTGATAAGGACAGGACTTCCAGTTCTTATACCTTGCCAAGAGTTTATTTTATTATTACTATTTTTCTTATTGTTCAACATACTGCTTCCTTACTTTCAAAACCCCCAATTTACAAACTCATAACCAATAATAAGAACATACCTCCCTGCAATTCCTTGAGAAGACGACCCGAGGTTTAAATACCCGGTTATCAATTTTAAAGGGGTTTGTTACTTGTGACAACCAAAACTTTTGTAAGAAAGGTTGATTGCTTGGTTTAGTAACTATACTTGCAACGAGAGTTTACTATAACTTCTAAACCATCAATCTTTAGTTCTTCAAGCGCATTTGGACCATTTTCACTGAGAGGACGGGAAGTAGCCATTGACAACGGTGATGTCCAACATACAGCTTGCCATGGAAAGGAGTATGAATGATTGGATGAAAGGCAATAGGAAAGCAGAAGTTCAGGAGGAACAAAGCATCTTCATACGCTTATCTGAAATTCTCACCAATGAATTGCATAAGTATCTCTATCTTATTTTATATTTTATTTATCTTTTAAATATCTTAAACTCCATAACCATTTGAATCCGCCTGACTGAGATTTACAAGATGACCATAGCTTGCTTCAAGCCGACAATCTCTGTGGGATCGACCCTTACTCACGTAAGGTTTATTACTTAGACGACCCAGTGCACTTGCTGGTTAGTTGTGCGGAGTTGTGATAAAGAGTTGAGATTACAATTGTGTGTACCAAGTTGTTGGCACCATTGATGTTCACAATTTTGTGCACCAAGGCTCGCCATTCTCATCCAAAAGGAAAGGACGAGCTCCTTCAACAGCTTGGATCTTAAAAAAGTAATTCTTGAAATCCCTAAAAGACTCATCGTATATGGAAAAAACTTTATGTCCCTGGACAGACCTAAAAGAAATCCAAGAAGCCTTCCTTTTGGTAGTCTCAGGCTTGGTCAACACAAAAAGATACAAAAAAAGGGTTTGAGAAGGTTTAACATCAAATTCTTGACAAAGCAGCTGAAAAATCTTGATGAAACCCCAAGAATTCGGATGAAGCTAAGATGGGGCCACATTCCACGACCATAACAGGTCGGTCTCAAAAGGAGTGAAGGGAGGGTGATGTTCATCTGGCTAAAAACAAAGTCGTATGCATAGAAAAAGGGACGCTCCCCTTGGGTCAGAACAAGGAAGCAAACCCTTTCATCAGAATCAGGTGCTACCAATTCATAGTTGTTCTCCTGATCCCTACTACTACAGATTCGGTGATGTTTCCTAAGCTCCACACAGAATTCAGAATTAGCTAGAGAAACACATAGCAACACAAGGGAGTCCAACCAGTCGGACATCCCCTCAGGAACCTTAGAAGACGCCTCGACAATATTTTTGCGAGAAGACATGGCCAACTAGTCCTACAAACAAGAAAAGGAAAATGGATTACTAACCAAATACAGCTCAGGCGATATCAAAACAACTCGGATAATATGACTCAGAGCAATACAAAAACTAAAAGGAAATCCCCAAGACGCACACCAAGGTCTAGGGGCATCCTTTGGAGGTAGTGACACAGAGTAAAAGACTCAAAAAAGGCAACAGAGGCTAAAACATCCCAGCAAAAGATTATAGGCAACACAAAAGATGCAAATCAAAGCAAGATTATCAAAAGCCCATCGTTCTCTACAAGGCTATCCAAACAAAGAAGATCCCTCTCACAACCAATACTCCGCGAAGAAAAAACCAAAAAAAGCTATCTCTCAACTACAGTTTCGGTCTATCAGTAAAAAACAAACTGACAAGCAAACAGAACACGTCAAGGAAGACACAAAGTTTTTTCAGAAATCAAACAAACCATTTATCCCAAAACGCCACAAAATCTACAGAAGTAGTAAAACCAACATGCAAAGCCCTAACGAAGCTTCAACTATCAGAAGAAACACCAAAATATACACAAGATCGAAAGAAAGCTAGAAAGGTACATCACAATGACAGGCAGGCACAAAAACGTGAGAAGGTCCAAGCTTTCCAACAATGCACTCAAACAAAAATCCAAACTTTACCAAGAAATAAAAGGAATAAAGAAACGAAAGCTAACCTGAAGAAAAAGGAGAAAGCTCTGAATAAGTTGAAAGACGGAGCAACAAAATTTAGAATCACCTTTCGAGCAAGAGCACCCACAATCACAGCGTTACAGAAGAAAAACGTGAAACAGAAAGACAGAGAGAAAAGGGGGGGGGGAAGTTACAAAGAAGAGGAAACCGTTTTTTGTGTAAAGTTCAAAATAAAAGAGCCAAGAGAACTGGGGCATTAAAAATCAATTAATGAGGGTATTAAACCCTCGCACATTCCCAAGACCAGGACGCTAATACAAAGCCCGCGCTTTTAGAAGAAGCGAAAGGAAAAACATTCCGCATTCAAAAAGGAAAACTCTACAAAGAGGAAATCGACAGATGCTCGAGTTCGGCTTCAACAAAAGAAGGATCGAAGTCCTAAAACTAAGACTCGACCTCAAAAAGAAAGACCGAGCTCGAGCAGGGGCACTGTTCATACCCTGGGTCGAGCTGTCTGACCCGGGATGTTTAGTGACAAGGCGACCAACCTCTTCAGGTCAGACTATCCGACCTCTTCTCAAAGAGCTCGGCCAAATTGCCAGGAAAGCCCAATAAAGGGCCCAGATAGAGGAACATGACCCAAATCCAAAGGCAGCCCAAGTCTATAGAGATAAGGGAGGTTCCCTTGAAGATAAGATGACTTCACTCAAAGATAAGATAAGATAAGATAAGATAAGATAACTACTTTATCCCCAGAAAGGTCATCCTTTACTATTATAAATACACTAGAGCACCCAGGTATAACTCATACTCTGATTCTACTAAAAACCTGCTTAATACCCTTGCTAACTTAAGCATCGGAGTCCCTTGCAGGTACCACCACCCTCCGGTGACAAAGGATCAGCAGCCAGCCAGTCCAACAAATTGGACATGACAGCCCCGGCCACCATCCACAAGCCGGACACGTCACCTCCAACCAGCACAGAAGATCTCGTCCGAGATCGACCTACAGTTTCAGGTAACCCCCGGAATAGAAATAGTGAAATCTCATTCAATCAATGCAATTTCATGAATTAAATGATGAATTTTATGGTACATTGCTTTGAAATGAGTTTTGCTTGAATTTCAGGTGAAAAGAGCAATAAAAAAAGAAAGAAGCAAGAAAGAGGAGCTGGGCGTGTGTGCTGGGCATGCCACTTGGTGCAAACGCCAACAAACTAAATGGGCGTGGCACGCCAGCCAATGGGTGTGGCACGCCAGTTAACAATCCCAGAGGAGAACCCATGGAGCTTTACTATGGGCGTGGCACACCAAGGCCAGGGGTGGCACGACAACTATAAATTCCAGAGAAGCATTCTTGGAGCATTACTATGGCCGTGGCATGCCAAGGCCAGGCGTGGCACGCCTACTATACATTCCAGAGAGCATTCTTGAGGACTCATAAGGAGCGTGGCACGCCAGGTTGGGTGTGGCACGCTAACCCCATCATCTACAAGGGGCGTGGCACGCCAGATTGAGGGCATGGCATGCCAAACTTGCTAGGGGTTTGAGGGGAGTGGAAGGTTCACCATCATGGGCATGCCACTTGATGTTTAAGGCATGGCACGCCAACCTTGTTCATATTCTGGGCATGTCACTTGAGTTCTAGGCGTGGCACGCCAATCTTGAAGAGCTCAACACCATAATGGGCGTGCCACTTGAGATCGAAGGCTTGGAACACCAGTTCATTGGTCCAGAGAGGAAGAATGCAACCCCAACAAGGGTGTGCCACTTGAGATCGAACGTGTGGCACGCCAGCACAAGCCTCTAAGGAAGAAGATCAATGGGCGTGTTATTTTGGATTTTAGGCGTGGCACACCAAGGCAAGATGACCAGGGGCATGCCACTTGATGACTAGGGCATGGCACGCCAAACTTGCTCACACCAGGGGCATGCCACTTGAATACTGGGCATGGCACGCCAGTTCACTAGACCAGAGAAGGTTGATCCTGCATTACTAAGGGCGTGACACGCCAAGTATATTTTCCAGAGAAGACAATGAAGGCCTTATGGGAGGGCATGGCATGCCACTGCTGGGCATGGCACGCCAAGTATATTTCCCAGAGGAGAAGGCTGAAGAGTCCATTGAGGGCGTGGCACGCCAGTTCTGGGCGTGCGACGCTAGTTCAAGAATCCAGAGAGGAAGAAGGGAGAAGTCACAATGGGGGTGCCACTTAATCTTGAAGGCGTGGCACGCCAGGCTAGCTAAACAAAGGAGGCGTGCAACTTGGGAGCCAGGCATGGCACGCCAAGCCAAGCTGAGAAGCTGGGCGTGGCACGCCACTCACACGCCAGGCACATGGTGCATTTTAATGAGTTTTCCTTTTATTTTTAATTGTAATTTTCTTTTCCTTTTTGTAATTTTCATTTTTTAGTTATAGGAGTAGTATAAATACCCCCTAAGAGTACTGAAAAAAGGTTTTTGATCATTTGGTTAGTTGGTTTTGCTAGTAGTGGTTTTTACTTCAGTTCATCTTCTTCCATCTCTTGTACTTTTCTCTAAGCTATGAGTAGCTAAACTCCCTCTCATTGGGAGAGGGAGCTCTGTTGTACTTGATGGATTAATGATAGTGAATTTCTTTTTCTCTTCATCTTCTCTTTGATTTGCTAGAAGGAATTTCGTTTCTCAAGGCTAGTGTTCAATCATCTTGGAAAAGAGGTTGAATGTAATTTGGGTTTCATGGGAACCTTGGAAACGGAAACATGAAACCATGCTTGAAATTCCTTCTCACACTTGAGTAGATCTGGGTTTTGGGATTGGATATGGTGACATGAAATCCACCCATTATTTGGATATATGAGGATGTGTGGTATAATCAGGGACCAAGCTTATCTCTCTTCATGAGCAATTAGACCAAGGAATTTGCTGATTATCAAGATTTGAGAGATTGAATCACCAAGGAATTGGGGTTCAATCAATCATGATTACCAAAAGGTCAACGAGTTGCATGATTAAAGATGAGATGATCTAGATTTGATCCAAAGAGAGCAATATCTCCTAATCCCAATGAATTTCTCCTATTCTTATCTTCCCTATTATTTATAGCTTTCCTTAATTTCTGCCATCACCCATTCTCCATTTACAATTTAGTCATTTATGTTCTAGCACTTTACATTCTTGTCATTTACTTTTCTGCACTTTATAGCTTTCTTTTATCTTTAAGTCATTTACATTTCTATTATTTAGAATTCTGCACTCAACAAATCTTATTAGTCAGCTTTACTAATTCACCCATTAATTAAAGTTGCTCAATCTATCAATCTCTGTGGGATTCGACCTCACTCTACTGTGAGTTATTACTTGACGACAATTTGGTATACTTGCCAAAGACGAATCCATTATATTTTGATATATATAGTGCAAATTCGGTCCATCAAGTTTATGGCGTCATTGCCGGGGATTGATTTTGATTTGATAATGATTATGTTCATGGGTATTTAGATTAAGCATTTTTATTTACCTTGTTAATTCCTTTAATTTCAGTTCTTATTTTTTTTCTCTTAGCACTTGAATTTCCACTTGTTCGTTGTATACATAGCCATTCTAACAAGAAGCACACTAACTGTTTGATGCTTTGCATCAAGCAAAATTGACTACCCACCCTTCTTCCAAAGAGGGTGATAATCCTTGTCTTAGATTTTGTTTTGCATTGTGTATGATAGGGAGGAGAGGAGCTGCAATCTCCTATGATTTTGAACCTGATAGGACATTTCTATGACTGAAAAAAGGAGCAGTGGCAAGAGGCAAAAGGGTAGTTGATGAAGAAGAAGAAGAAGATAATCTAACTCAAGATATGGATGGTGAAGTACCCAATCATCAAGATGAAGCAGTGGGCAACCGTGCTCCCCCACAAGAAAGGAGAATGCTAGGCTCTTACATCAATTCCAACCCTGGGAATTGTTGGAGTAGCATCTTAAAACCCACCATACATGCCAAAAATTTTGAGCTCAAACCACAACTAATCACTCTTATTCAAAAGAATTGTTCAATTGGAGGAAATGCTCAAGAAGATCCAAATGAACATCTAACCACATTCTTGAGAATCTGTGACACAGTAAAGGCTAATGGTGTTCACCCAAACACCTACAAACTGCTTTTGTTCTCCTTTTCTCTCAGGGATAAAGCAGCTAAGTGGCTGGAATCATTTTCAAAGAAGAGTTTGACAACTTAGGATAATGTTGTGAACGAGTTCCTGGCAAAATTCTACCCTCCCCAAAGAGTTAACAAGTTGAGAGCTGAGGTGCAAATATTTATACAACAAGATGGGGAGACTCTCTATGAAGCTTGGGAGAGATACAAAGAGTTGACAAGAAGATGCCCTCCGTATTGTTCAATGAGTGGGTCCAGCTGCACATATTCTATGAAGGATTGTCTCAAGAGTCAAAGAAGACTCTAGACCACTCTTCAAGAGGTTTTCTCAATAACAAGAAGACAATTGAAGAAGCCATAGACATCATAGAAACTGTGGCTAACAATGAGTATTTCTATGCCTCTGATAGAAACTCAAGAAGGGGAGTAATGGAGCTGAACCAAATTAGCATGCATGTTCATCAATTCACGAATTTACAGGTTTTTGTACCAAACCCCCAAATTGCAAACCACATAATCAGAACCCTACCCTCTCAGATTTTAGAAACCCCCAAATTGCAACCCGAAAATCAGAACCCTACCCTCTCAGATTTTAGAAACCAAATGAAGGTGAATACATACCTTTCTTGATGATGCTGAGCGAATAAAGAGAAGCTTTCAGTCGAGCGCAGAGTCGATCTTCCTGATGTCAGCGCGCAGCGAAGAAAACCGGCGATGAAGATGAGTGGCGGTGTGGTGAGTGGTGAGAGGTGAGTAATGAAGATGAGTGAGTGGTGGAGATGGTGACGCTGTGAGCGGTGACGCCGTGAGCGGTGACGCCGTGAGCGGTGACGCCGTGAGCAGTGACGCCGTGAGTGGTCTTCTCTGATTTGGGGGTGAGGATGAAGGGTATCACGAGTGATGTTTTCAGTGGCCAAGTTATTTTTTGTTATTTGCCTAAGTGTCTGTACGCGTGCGTGCAGTGTATATTTGGTGAAAGGTGAAAAGAATTTACTAAGTGTTGACACATTTGACTTGAAATATATTAGGCAACACTTTAAAAGTGTTCTCTTTGGTGTAAAAAGTGAACCCATAACTCTTAAGTTAAGGCTACACTTTATAAGTGATCTTTATAATATCTAAGGCATCACTTTTCAAGTGATGCCACAAATTTGTTTCCTATTCTCCTGCAAAAAGGAAACACGGAGAAAAGCGTAGCCTATTCCTATAATAGGCTACGCTTTTCAAATGTAGCTTAAGAAAAGTGTGGCTGAATGGGTGTTTTTCTTGTAGTGGATGCTCTGTTGGCTCAAAACAAGGTGATCACAGCTCAACTAGCTGCTCTAACCAAGCAAATGGAGAAGAATCAAGTCTCAGAAATCAACACTCAAGCACCTATGCAAGAAGGAGATAGCCTAGAAGTTGAATGTGAATGGGAGCAAGCCAACTATGTGAACAATGCATCAAGACCACCATATGACCCTAATGCTAAAACATACAACCCAGGTTGGAAGAACCACCCAAACCTTGGGTGGAGAAATCAACAAAACTATACCCAAGACCACAAACCATATCACTCTAACTAACACAACAACTCCAGCCATCAATCTAACAATCATAGACCCTACCACAACCCATACAATGCCCCATACCACTCAAACCAACAATCACATAGCAACCATTCTCAAATTGTAATATCCTCAACCCCACAACCATGTGATAACAGTAACAACTTTGCAAGATTAGAGGCCATGATGTCACGAATGGCAGGGAATATTGCCATTATTGCAGAGAGACAATTGCAAGCTGAAAAAAAGATAGACTTAATCCAAGAAGAGGCTAGATTCAACATAAAGAACCAAGGGGCATCAATATCAAAACTGGAGTCACAATTAGGATATCTATCCAAGCAAATACCAATGCCTATAAACACATTCCCAAGTGATACCATGACCAATCCTAGAGGAGAATGCAAGGCCATCACACTAAAAAGTGGGAATGTGGTGAAGGAGACATCCTCAAGCCACAATTTTCAAGAAGAAGAAGTTGCAAATAATTCAGAAATCAAGAAGGAAGAAGAGACACATACTCCAGCTCCACCAAAATAAGTCTTGAAGCCCTATGTACCAAAGGCACCCTACCCACAAAGGCAAAGAAAAGATGGGAAGGACAGCCAGTTTTCTAGATTCTTGGAGATCTTCAAGAGGCTCTAAATCAACATCCCTTTTACTGAGGCATTAGAGCAAATGTCACTCTATGCCAAGTTCCTAAAAGAGTTCATGACAAAGAAAAGAAACTGGGGAGAAAAGAAAACTGTGGTGCTCACAGAAGAATGTAGTGCAATTATACAAAAGAAACTTTTCCAAAAGATAAAAGACCCTGGAAGCTTTCAAATCCCTTGCATCATAGGGGACATAAGCATTGAGAAGGCACTATGTGATTTAGGAGCTAGCATCAACCTTATATCATTGGCCATGATGAAGAGAATGAGAATTAAAGAGGCCAAACCAACAAGGATGGCACTCCAACTAGCTGATAGAACATTCAAGTTTCCTTATGGAGTGGTGGAAGACTTGTTGGTTAAAGTGGGAGAGTTCATCTCCCCAGTTGATTTTGTTGTGCTTGACATGGAGGAAGAGTCTAATGCATCCATCATACTAGGAAGACCATTCTTGGCAACAGCTGGAGCTATAATTGATGTGCAAAAGAGAGAGTTGGTCATAAGACTACATGAAGAAAAGATGGTGTTCAATGTTTTCATTGCAATGAGCTACCCCAAGAAATCCATTGGAGAATGTATGATAGTGGACACAATGGAAAAATTAGTTCAAGGAGTCCTAGAAGAAGATCAATGTGAAGAAGCAAGGGAGCAAGATCATCAAGCATCATGTGGTGAACTATCATAAGAAATCCTAGAAGACTCAATCATGCTAGATAAGGAAACCAAAGAGAAAGTGGAAGCACCAAAGCTAGAGTTGAAAACCCTGCCCCCAAGCTTGAAGTATGCTTACTTGGGGAGCAACAATACATATCCAATAATCATCAACTCAAGTTTGAGTGAAGAACAAGAAGAGAAGCTCATCAATGTGTTGAGGCAACACAAGAATGCTATAGGGTGGACACTTTTAGATTTAAAGGGAATTAGCTCCTTAATGTGCATGCATAAAATCCTTCTTGAGGAGGATGCCAAGCCCTCAATACAACCATAAAGAAGGCTGAACCCCTCAATGCAAGAAGTAGTACAAAAGGAAGTGCTGAAGTTATGGCAAGCAGGGGTGATTTACCCCATCTCCGACAGCCCTTGGGTGAGCTCTGTTCAAGTAGTCCCCAAGAAGGGAGGGATCACAGTTGTGCCAAATGAGAGAAATGAATTGATACCAACAAGAATAGTGACTGGATGGCGCATGTGTATAGACTACAGAAAGCTCAATGAAGCCACAAGAAAAGACCATTTTTCCTACCATTCATGGACCAAATGTTGGAAAGACTTGCTGGACATGAGTACTACTATTTCTTGGATGGATACTCTGGCTACAACCAGATCGTAGTGGATCCTAAAGACCAAGAGAAGACTTCTTTCACTTGCCCTTATGGTGTTTTTGCATATAAACGCATGCCCTTTGATTTGTGCAATGCACTTGCTACATTCCAAAGATACATACTGTCCATTTTTTCTGATATGATTGAGATGTTTATTGAGATTTTTATGGATGGTTTTTCAGTGTTTGGTGACTCTTTTCCTAATTTCTTACACCATCTTGCCTTGGTGCTCAAGAGATGTCAAGAGACTAACCTAGTTTTGAACTAGAAAAAGTGTCATTTTATAGTTACTAAAGGGGTAGTCCTTGGCCACAAAATCTCTAAGAAAGGCATAGAGGTAGATAAAGCCAAGGTGAAAGTGATTGAAAAATTACCCCACCTTGCAGGGTCAAAGCAATTAGGAGTTTCTTGGGACATGTTGGGTTCTATAGAAGGTTCATTAGAGACTTTTCAAAAATTGCAAAACCTTTAAGTAACTTGCTTGTCTCTAATGTACCATTTATCTTTGATAGAGAATATATGCAAGCTTTTGATGAGCTTAAAAGCAAGCTCTCCTCTGTACCTATTATAGCACCACCTAACTGGGACTTACCTTTTGAATTGATGTGCGATGCATCAGATTTTGCTATTGGTGTTGTTTTAGGACAAAGGAAAGACAAGCTAGTGTATGTCATTTATTATGCTAGCAAGGTTCTTAATGAAGCCCAAAGGAACTACACCACCAAAGAAAAAGAACTTCTTGCTATAGTTTTTGCATTTGATAAATTCAGATCATATCTCATTGGTTCTAAAGTCATTGAATTCTTGCTAGTAAAGAAATTTACAAATAAATTCCCGTTGTAAGTATAGTTTCTAAACCAACAGAAAATCCTTTCGTACAAAAGTTTTGGTTGTCACTTAAGCAAACCCAATAAAATTGATAACCGAAGTATTGAAACCTCGGGTCGTCTTCTCAAGGAATTGCAGGGAGATGTATTTATTATTGGTTATGGGTTTTTGTTTTCTGAGAAATTTTAAGAGTTGAATAACAGAAATAAATAATTATAAATTAACGCAATAAAAATTAAAAGAGATTTATATATTCTAATTAAAAAGCCTTGAATGGAAGAATGATTAATTGGAAGTTCTATCCTTGTTGGAATTCTCTCAAGTGTAGTATAAAGAGGTTGTTGTTTTCACTTAGTTAACCCTTACTAAATAAAGGAAAGTCAAGTGATTGAGCTAACTCTTATTCGCAAATCCTAGTCCTCTCCCTTGGGAAGCTCTAGCGTTAGTAAATAGAGAATTAGCCAACAACTTCCATATTAAATATCCACTTGAGCATTCCAACTCAAGTGTCTCCTCTTAATCAATTCATCAATTAAAGCTAAGAATGTAAAAAGCTAAATTAAAATCATAAATCTGGAATACCTCAAATTGCATTAAATATAAAATCAAATCTAACATGAAGAGTTCCTCAACCAATTTGGCTAAATAAGTAACTACCAAGAGAAATAGATAAACCAAAGTACTAGGATAAATAAAAGTAGATAAGAGAAACTAAATTAAAAGAACATTGAACCTGGAATTGAGAAGAAGCAATCCTAAAATTAAGAGAAATCCTAAATCCTAAATCCTAAAACTTAAGAGAGAGGAGAGAGCCTCTCTCTCTCTAAAACTACATCTAAAATCTAAAATTGTGAATATGAAAGTTGTGTTTGAATGGATGGATTCTCCCACTTTATAGCCTCTAATATGTGTTTTCTGGGTTGAAAACTGGGTCAAAAACAGCCAAGAAATCGCCCCCAGCGTTTGATAATTCTGCAGATCGCGAAGGTCACGCGTACGTGTCAGTCACGCGTATGCGTCATTCGGCGTTTTTCCTTGTGACGCGTACACGTTGTCGACGCATGCGCGTCATTCGTGCAGACTCCAATCCACACGTTCGCATCAGCCACATGCACGCGTCGCTGTAATTTTCTCTATTTCGCGCGCTCGCGTGAGCCATGCGCGCGCGTCTGTGTTCGCTGGTCATCTCCTTAGTTTCTTGTGTTCCTTCCATTTTTGGAAGCTTCCTCTCCATTTTCTAAGCCATTCCTGCCCTATAAAGCCTGAAACACTTAACACACGGATCACGGCATCGAATGGTATAAAGTCGAATTAAAATATATTAATTAAAGATCTCGTAGGAAGCAAGTTTTCAACCATAGAATAAAACTAGGAAGGAAAATATAAAATCATGCAATTAGTATGAATAAGTGGGTGATGACTTGATGAAACCACTCAATAAAACACAAGATAAACCATAAAATAGTGGTTTATCAACCTCCCCACAGTTAAACATTAGCATGTCCTCACGCTAAGCTCAAGAGAACTATAAGAGTGAAGAGGAATGGTAGAAAGTATGAAATGCAACCTATCTATATGAATGAAACTACATGCAGAATGCTTTTCCTACTTGGTTAAAAGTAAACAAATTTTTCAAGACAAACATAAATCTGATTCCACTAATTCAAATCATACAATAAAAGACAAGTAAACTTGTAAGAAGACAGCTCATGAAAGCAGGAAACATAGAATCAAGCATTGAACCCTCACTGGTAGTGTATATGCACTCTAATCTCTCAAGTGTCTAGGGTTAATTCACTCTACTTTTCTCTAATCATGCTTTATAAACTTTGTTCTTCATCTAACCAATCAAAAAAATTTAATGTACCAATACAAATATCATGCGGTTTTTTCAGGGTTGTAATGGGGCTAAGGTAAGTGTGAGGATATATGTATGGCCAAGTGAGCTATAATATGAATCTTTAATTAACCTAAGCTTTCACCTAACATACACACATACTCTATATAACTCTAGAATCATGCCTAGCCACCCAAAATTTCCATTTTTGCATATATATATAAGCAAACCATAACATATCAATGCACATAGATATTTGATTTTTCTGGTTTCACATGAGTAGGTACCCAAATTTCCAATATTTTATTATTTAAACAATGTACACTTTCATTAACCCCAATACCCACAGTTTCCCCACAATTAGTTAACATACTATCTTAAGCTAACCAAAGATTCAATTGGGGTATTTAATTTATTTTTCTGCTTAAGGCTAGTGATGTGGTAAAATATAGAACAAATGGGAATAAAAAGGCTCAAGGTGGCTAACAAGGGTGACATAAAAGGGTAGGCTATTTGGGATAAGTGAGCAAAAACAAGTAATGGCCTCAATCATATGCAAGCATGTAAATACACTAAATAATGGACATATAGACTGGAACAAAGCAAAGTCTGCAATTATAGAGAAGGAAATACACAAGAATAAAATATTATAGTTAAATAATGTAACCATGTAATTAAGCTCAAATCTCACAGGTTGTGTGTTCTTTAGCTATAATTCATGTTCTAATTATAATCTTCAAACAATTTTAACACAAAAATTTTAATTTAAATTAGTGAAATACTATAAAGTCTTGAAAAGAAACTCATTACTTTAACCAAGCAGTGGTAAAATATGCACAAAATCAAGAAAATATGCAATTAAACATGCAAATGCAACAATGAACTAACAAATAAAGTAATATATTGGTGTTGAGAAGAAAATAACTAACCCATGGAGATCAGTATCGACGTCCCCATACTTAAAGATTGCACCGTCCTCGGTGCATGCAAAGAAGTGCAAGTGAACGGGCTGCTACAACTGATGCTCTTTCTTTAGTAGATTATGAACATGGACTTGTCTGTTGCCCCAAATAGAAGTTTCTCCCTTTTTCCTTCTTCGGTGGCCAGCCTGAAAGAAGAGAAAAAGAAGAACAGAAACCCAAAAACAATGATAGAAAACAAATAAAATATGAGTGGGTAATGCCAAATAATAAGAGTCTCAATTACATGGTAGCTACAACACGCAAGTGAGAAGACAATAGAAGCAGATGGTAAATCAAAAGTGCAAAAATTTACAACAATGGGGAAAAGAGTGTGGGTAATGCAAGAAAATATAAATTCATGTCAATGCAAAAGGAATACGAGTATTATAAAAGATTAGCATTGATTTAAGTAATATTACCCAACAGTGTAGAACAAGTCACTAAGCACCAAAATAATACCAGAAAAAGATACAACAGTTGACTGAGAACATTTAACACCAATAGAAAAATAATAAAATTTAGAAAAGAAAATAAAAATATGCACAAAATTAAAATACAATGAATGAAAGTATGCAAATAAATTAAGTAAAATAGAATGAAAATGAAGAGGGATGAGAGGTTAAAAAGATGAAGAAGAAGAAAGTAAGAAGGTGGAAAGAAAGAATAAGAAAAGATAGAAGAAAGAAGAAAGAATGATAATAGAAAGTTAAGTAGGATTGGAGAAGAAAAGATAGGAATTCTGGCGCTGATCTGGATAAACTGTGCGTCGCATGCTTGCACGCATTCGCATGGTTGGCGATATTTTTCAGGTGAGGCGGACGCGTGGGTGACGCAGACGCGTGACCTGATTTTCGCTATTGGCGCGAGTGTAGCCTCGTGCACGCACAACTCTCTGTTTTATACGCTAATTGCCAAAATTCAAGGTGACGCATGCGCGTGGGTGACACGCACGCGTGAATGGCCTCTTTTTGAAAAATGACACAGACGCGTGGGGCACGCGTTCGCGTGATAGGGCTTGTGCTTCCAGCATCATTCCAGCCCCACTCCATCATAACTCTCTACCATATACCTCTTTACGTCGATTTTGTAGGGTCACGCGTGCGCATGGGTGCCGCGCACGCGTGGGAGGCTGATTTTTCAAATGACACGGACGCGTAGGGCACGCTCTCGCATGACTCTCTGCTTCTTTTCTTCATTGTTTCGAATGCACGTATGACGCGGACGCGTCAGCGATGCTTGTGCGTCGCGTGCGAAATTTTTTTTAATATATGCAGAATGTAAATGCAGATGCATGCTATATGTAGAGATTATGAGAAGAGTCATTAAAAAAAGCAAAATAGAATTTTGACGAACGGATTTCTACTAGTAAAGAAATTCACAAATAATATCTCGTTGAAAGTATAGTTTCTAAACCAACAGAGAATCCTTTCGTACAAAAGTTTGGTTGTCACAAGTAACAAAACCCAATAAAATTTATAACTGAAGTATTTAAACCTCGGGTCGTCTCTCAAGGAATGGCAAGGAAGTATGATTTATTATTGGTTATGGAAAAGGTATAATTTTAGGTTTTTGAAATAGGGAGCAGGAAAATAAATTGGCAATAAAGTAAATTAATTATCATGAACACCAGTGCAAGGTATAAGAACTGGAAATCCGATCCCAGTTATCCTTATCAGGTGTGATGAGAATTGTTTATTGCTCCCACTTAGTTAACCTTTACTAAATAAAGGAAAGTCAAGTGGACTAATTAATTTGATTCCTTAAGTCCTAGTCAACTCCTGTGGAAAGACTAGCTTTAGAGGGATCCAAATCAATCAGCAAATTCCAATTTTCAATCAACAGCTGAGTTTGATAACTCAAGTGTCACCAATTACTCAACCAAAGCAAAAGGGGGAAAAATCTAAATTATTTATATCATAAATAGAAGAAAGCAATCATAAATCTGAAATACCTCAATGTGTATTAAATAAGAAAATCAATCCTAACATGGGATTCATAAATCAATATTGGGAAAATAAACAAACTAAAGTAATAGAATAAATAAAAGTAGAAGAGGACATAAATTAAAGGAACATTGAACCTGGAATGAAGAAGAAGTAATCCTAAAACTAAGAGAAATCCTAATCCTAAAACCTAAGAGAAAGGAGAGAGCCTCTCTCTCTAGAATCTACATCTAAAACCTAAAATTGTGAATAATGAATGTTGTGTTTGAATAGATGGATTCTCCCACTTTATAGCCTCTAATCTGTGTTTTCTAGGCCGAAAACTGGGTCAAAAACAGCCCAAAAATCACCCCCAACGATTTCTGGTACGTCCAGCATGCGGCAAAGTCACGCGTGAGTGTCGTCCACGCGTTCGCGCGGATTGAGTTTTTGCCAGGTCATGCGTGCACGTGATCCACGCGTGTGCATTGCCTATCTTCATGGAAGCTATAGCAAATTATATATCGTTACGAAGCCCCAGATGTTAGCTTTCCAATGCAACTAGAACCGCCTCATTTGGACCTCTGTAGTTCAAATTATGGCCGTTTGAGTGCAAAGAGGTCAGGCTGGACAACTTAGCAATTTCTTCAACTTCTTGTATTCCTTCCACTTTTGCATGCTTTCTTTCCATCCTTTAAGCCATTCCTACCCTATAAACCTTGAAAACACTTAACACACATATCAAGGCATCGAATGATATAAAGGGAAATTAATATTTGGTAATTTAAAGGCTCAAAAAACATGTTTTCAATCATAGCACAAGATTAGGAAGGAAAATGTAAAACCATGCAATTAGTATGAATAAGTGTGCAAAGACTTGATGAAAACCACTCAATTGAGCACAAGATAAACCATAAAATAGTGGTTTATCAACCTCCCTACACTTAAAGATTAGCATGTCTTCATGCTTAGCTTAAGGAGATAAAACAAATGAGTAGGGAAAAGTAAGACTCATGCAATGCAATGCAACCTATGTATATGAATGCAACTATATGATAAAATGATTTTGCCTACTTAGTTAAAATAAACAAGTTCTTCAAGACAAAAATAACTCAAATTTCACTAATTTAAATTGTACAGTAAAAACAAGTAAACTTGTAGGAAGACAGCTCATGAAAGCAGGGGACATAGAATTAAGCATTTGAACCCTCACTGATGGTGTATGTGCACTCTAGTCTCTCTAGTGTATAGGGTAATCACTCTACTCTTCTCTAATCATGCTTTCTAAACCTTGTTCTTCACCTAACCAATCAACAAGTATTTAATGTACCAATGCAAACATCATGAGGTCTTTTCAAGGTTGTAATGGGGCCAAGGTAAGGGTGAGGGTATATATATGGCTAAGTGAGCTATAAATTGAATCCTTGATTATCATAAGCTTTCACCTAACATACATACTCTATTTTCTTCTTAAATCATCCTTAGCTACCCAAAATTTTCCCACTTTTGCATTACATACTCATGCATCAACTTTTCTCTTAACTTGTATCACATATGCATTGATTTTTTTCATTAAACTTAACATTGCATTCGGGTAATTTTGTCCCCTTATTTAATTACTTATTTATTCATTTATGCTGAAAATATATTTTTATTATTATTTTTTTATTTTATTTTTTTTATATGGAGGATGCAAAATGAAGATGCTGATGCAGATGTTATGAATGACACTAATAAACATAAAGCAGAATAAAATAAAATAAAACTAAGACTGAAAAGGAACAATTATACCATGGTGGGTTGTCTCCCACCTAGCACTTTTAGTTAAAGTCCTTAAGTTGGATATTTGGGGAGCCCCTTGTTATGGTGGCTTGTGCTTGAACTCATCCAGGAATCTCCACCAATGTTTGTAATTCCAATGGCCTCCGGGATCCCATACTAGTTGCATAAAGCCTTCAAGCAAATTAAAGCAAGTGACATGGCCCCAAGAGTGTTGATTGTTGGAATGAATTCCGGGGTCCCAAATCTTACTTTTGCACCCGTTTTTATGCTGATCATCATTGTTCCAACTGGGTGGTAAGCAATCCGAATTCTCACTGAGGCATCCAAACAGCTTCCTAGACCCATACAATTTAGTATTCTTCCAACCATGATAATTCAGCCGTGAGCTTCCTACCACAATGAACCTAGGATTGTGTTGCCAACCACTAACCATCTACCTCTTATTCTTATAGCCACAAAGAGCTCTAAGTTGCCCATCTGTCTCAAGCAAAGCATATTCAAGTGGGCTAATTAAGCTTAGAGATGACAGATTTACCCACTTGAATGAAGGGATGGATGGTGATGGCTTTGGGGGAGAGGTCTCCAACAACCTTGGCAAGGTGATCTCTAGTTCCATTCCCTTGGGCTCTTCTTTGACAACTTCCACCTCTTTGCAAGCTTCTTCAATATCAACCTCTTCCTCTTGGTAGCTTTCTTCCAATTTGATCTCTTCTTCATTGTTTACCAAGGGCATGGGAGGTTGTGCTTCTTCTTCTTTAATCTCTATGTCAAGTCCAATGGGAGAGGATTCAAATGTAGATAAGAATTCATCAATGATTGAATCCATCTCTTGATCATCCCCTTCAAAATCTTCAACCATGATATGCCTTGGAGGTTGTACACCCTCCTCAACATCAAATTCAAACTCCTTAGAAGGGGGTTCTATGACTGGGCTTTCGCATGGATGTTCCGCATCTCCTAAGTCTTCGACCACTTCTTCTTCTTTGATAATCTCGGCTTCTTCCACTTGTTCCAATACAAAGTCATGCTCCTTACTGTCCACCGGAGCTTCTAGTGTCTCCTTCGTACTACGTTCTTCATTAGATTCTCCACATGAAGCCATGGGGGTTCCTTGAGTGTCCAAACTTCGGGAAGCTAATTGATTTATCGCTTTTTCCAGTTGATGAAGGGTTGCATGAAATTGATCTACTGTTTCCTTGAGGCGAGCTTGTGATTCTTAGCTCGATGGATATGAACATGGTGCATATGAAGGTAGTGGTTCTTGGGGGTAATTGGATTGGAATTGGGGTGGGTAAGGGTTAGGGTCATATGGAGGTGAATGGTTATAGGTGGCTTGTGAGTATGGTGGTTCAAAGCTATGTTGAGGAGATGGTTCATTGGCATATGATGGAGCTTGCTCGTAACTACAAGGGGGTCCACCATATCTATCATCTTGGTACGCACCTCGGAATGGCTCTTGACCATAGTAATTTGGTGGAGGTGGTTTGTCACGGAGGGGTCCACCATAACTATTGTCTTGGCATGCATTATAGGATGGTCGTTGTCCATGGTATCTTGGAAGGTGTTGTTGCCGAAAGGGTTGATCAGATCCTCGTGGCTCCTTCCATCTTTGATTCTTCCAACCTTGATGCATGTTCCTGTTATAGCTTCCATTCCTTTCAACAACATTAGAACCAAACTCAAAGCGACGGGGCTGAGAACTCATAGTAACTAATAAAAATTAAAAAAAATAAAAACAAAAAAACAAGAAAAATAAAATATTTACAATAACCAATAATAAGGCACACAATTGCAATTCCTCGGCATCGGTGCCATTTTGACGAACGGATTCTTGCTAGTAAAGAAATTTACAAATAAATTCCCGTTGTAAGTATAGTTTCTAAACCAACAGAAAATCCTTTCGTACAAAAGTTTTGGTTGTCACTTAAGCAAACCCAATAAAATTGATAACCGAAGTATTGAAACTTCGGGTCGTCTTCTCAAGGAATTGCAGGGAGGTGTATTTATTATTAGTTATGGGTTTTTGCTTTCTGAGAAATTTTAAGAGTTGAATAACAGAAATAAATAATTGTAAATTAACGCAATGAAAATTAAAAGAGATTTATATATTCTAATTAAAATGCCTTGAATGGAAGAATGATTAATTGGAAGTTCTATCCTTGTTGGAATTCTCTCAAGTGTAGTATAAAGAGGTTGTTATTTTCACTTTGTTAACCCTTACTAAATAAAGGAAAGTCAAGTGATTGAGCTAACTCTTATTCGCAAATCCTAGTCCTCTCCCTTGGGAAGCTCTAGCGTTAGTAAATAGAGAATTAGCCAACAACTTCCAAATTAACTATCCACTTGAGCATTCCAACTCAAGTGTCTCCTCTCCTCTTAATCAATTCATCAATTAAAGCTAAGAATGTAAAAAGCTAAATTAAAATCATAAATCTGGAATACCTCAAATTGCATTAAATATAAAATCAAATCTAACAAGAAGAGTTCATAAGCCAATTTGGCTAAATAAGTAATTACCAAGAGAAATTGATAAACTAAAGTACTAGGATAAATAAAAGTAGATAAGAGAAACTAAATTAAAAGAACATTGAACCTGGAATTGAGAAGAAGCAATCCTAAAATTAAGAGAAATCCTAAATCCTAAATCCTAAAACTTAAGAGAGAGGAGAGAGCCTCTCTCTCTCTCTAAAACTACATCTAAAACCTAAAATTGTGAATATGAAAGTTGTGTTTGAATGGATGGATCCCCCACTTTATAGCCTTTAATATGTGTTTTCTGGGCCGAAAACTGGGTCAAAAATAGCCCAGAAATCGCCCCCAGCATTTTCTGATAATTCTGCAGATCACGAAGGTCACGCGTACGCGTCAGTCACGCGTGCGCGTCATTTGGCATTTTTCCTTGTCACGCGTACGCGTCGTCCACGTGTGCGCGTCATTCGTGCAGACTTCAATCCACGCGTTCGCGTCAGGCACGCGCACGCATCGCTACAATTTTCTCCATTATGCGCGCTCGCGTGAGCCATGCGTGCGCGTCGGTGTTCGCTGGTCATCTCCTTACTTTCTTGTGTTCCTTCCATTTTTGCAAGCTTTCTCTCCATTTTCTAAGCCATTCCTGCCCTATAAAGCCTGAAACACATAACACACGGATCACGACATCGAATGGTATAAAGGAGAATTAAAATATATTAATTAAAGATCTCGTAGGAAGCAAGTTTTCAACCATAGAATAAAACTAGGACGGAAAATATAAAATCATGCAATTAGTATGAATAAGTGGGTGATGACTTGATGAAACCACTCAATAAAACACAAGATAAACCATAAAATAGTGGTTTATCATGGAGCTTGAACATAGAGCTTTTTGGGCTCTAAAGATGTTGAACTTTCATAATCAAGCTGCTGGGGAAAGAAGATTGCTATAGCTCAATGAGTTAGATGAATTCAGATCTCAAGCTTATGAAAATACTGAGATTTACAAGGAGAAAATAAAGAAATGGCATGATCAAAGGCTAGCAAGAAGAGAGTTCATAGAAGGTCAAAAGGTGCTGTTATATAACTCAAGGCTCAAGTTTTTCCCAGGGAAGCTGAAGTCAAGATGGTCTGGACCATTCACAATCATCAAAGCTTCTCCTTTTGGTCATGTGGAGCTTATAGATGACAAAACACATAGGACTTTCATTATTAATGGCCATAAACTTAAGCACTACTTGGGAGACTCATTGGATGAGCAAAGAGTGAACTATAACCTCAATTGAAGAGGAAGGATTGTCAAGCTAGTGACGTTAAAGAAGCGCTAGTTGGGAGGCACCCCAACACTCATATCCTTTCCATTTCAGTTTTTTTTTTAGAATTAGCTTATGTTTAGTCACTTAGGTTGTTTTTTTTTTCAATTTAAATTGTTAGTTGTTTAGTTGTTAGTTTCTTTGAATTGAACTTTAAAAGTCTCTCTAGCTTGCTAGAAGTGCAACCTTGCATGCTATACTATATGATGTTGATTAGTTGGGTTGAGAAGCTAGCTAGAGAGCTAAGTTTGGTATGGCCACTAACCCACTTAAATTGAGCTTACATCAAATTAATTGAACTAATCTTAAGAGTAAGCCCAAATTTAATTTTGGTGTAGCCACCACCATAAGAGATCCATGCGTACAGCCCAATTAATTTATGTGTGAAGGCAATTAGTATATTGGTTGGATGAATGAATGGACTACTTTATTGTGTACAGATACAGTGGAAGTGGAAGAGTGTGAAAGAATGAAATTGATTCCACTCATTATGTATACAAATAAAGTTTAATCATTGGCCAATTACTAGATGCAAGGAATCTAAGTTTGGTGTCCAAGAGACACACAAACTGAATGGCATTTAATTGAAGGAATGTGAAGCAAATTTTTATCACTAATGAGGGTTTATAACTGAATTTTTAGTAAAGAGGTGGGGCCCAAATGGCATTGATCAATCATAAAGTCAAGGAGTCAAAGAGTACTTCACACTTTGAACTCAAAAATCAGATGAAAGCTGAAGAGATAGGGGTTGGCGCCTCTCCCCACACTGGGCGCCACTCCCAAGTGGGAAAACATTCAATTTTTGCTATTAATTCCTACCTTCTAGACCTCTCCTCTCACTCCTATATATTACACTCACCCTTCCATCTTTTCCACACTACAAATTCCCCTCTCTTCATCCGAAACTCTCACCTTTCCTTCTCTACATTCTTTCTTTCTTTCTTTGTTCTTGCTTCTTGATTGGGACAATCAAGTCTTAAGTTTGGTGTTGAAGCAAACCTTTGATTTGCTTTCCTTATTTCAACCTTCTTTCAACCCTTTTCAACTCATCTTATCTCATTCAAATAGCACCACCAAAGGCCACTGGATCAAAGAAAAGAAAGACTAAGGAAGCTGGCTCTGGCTCATCAAGCTACAATGAGTTCAAATTCCTCTCATTCTTCCACCAAAACCAGTTTTATGGGTGGGTAAGTGAGAGACAAATAATTCCTGAAGTTGGCTTCCAACTAGGGAGAGATGAACACAGGGAGATCACCATTGAGATCAATAATAGAGGCTGGACTATCCTTTGCAATCCACCAAAGAAGGTGGTGGAGAGCCTAGTAAGGGAGTTCTATGCCAATGCTGTCCCTCAACCTGGACAAGAATATGACTACCAAAGCTATGTGTGGGGGAAAAGCATTGATTATAGCCCTGCAAACTTGGAAAGGATGCTAGAGGTGAGGCGAACAAGTTCTACATGAAGCTATAAAGAAAAAGTGAAACAAATTGATCCTGGGTTTGAAGAGATATTAAATGAGATTTGTGTCCTTAATGTTCAATGGATTAATGACAAATATGGAAGGCCAAACCAGCTGAGAAGAAGAGACTTGAGCCCTCAAGCTAGAGGGTGGCTAGACTTTGTGAGAAGATCCCTCAACCCCACCTCCAACACTTTAGAGGTTACTTTGGAAAGGACTGTATTAATCTACAGCATAATGAAGGGGGAGAACATCAATGTGGGGGAGATGATAGCGAATAACATTTACAGGGTGTTGAAGAGCACCAAGGATAGCACAAGACTTGCCTTCCCAAGCATCATCCAGTGGCTTTGTGATGAGGCTAGAGTGGAGAAGGTAATTGATGAGACATTGGTTGAGCAAGACAAACCAATCACTGCAAAGAAGATGGAGAAAGTGGTGGCCATCAACCCACTACAAAGAGCCAAGGAATACAGGGCTCATGTGCTAAGACCACAAGGGCCACCACAACAAGAATAAGCTTATGTTCAAGCACCATTTCCACAACTACAAGCACCAATTCCACAGTTCCAAGCACAATTTCCAAAAGGTTTTAATTGGAAATAGATGCAAGGAAACGTTCACCAAATGCAAGGGGACATCAACCATCTGAGAGAGGATGTAACTCAACTTAGGGAGCAACAAAAATAATGGGACCAAATGCAAGAAAGTATCCAGCAACTCTAAGGGAGTGTGGAGTACATGAAGGAGCAGCAGGGACAATTTTACTGGAGAGAGATGCAAGGCAGCCTCAACAAGATCATGGAGCAAAACTTAGTGCAACAGAGGAACCTTGCTGAATTTAGGTCCCTATATGAGGTAAGGACCACATCAAGGAAGCAGTATGATATAAACACACAAGCGAAGTTGAATCACTTGTGTAATGTGGTGGCCACCTTGAATCCTGGTTATCCAACATTCATGCAAGATATGGAAAAGTTGAGTGCTAGGCAAGAAGAGATACTAGTCAAGCACAAAGGGGATGAAAGAATTTATATGAGGAGTCTAGGCTTTTGGAAGCCAAGAGACACCTCTGCACAAGAAGGAACCTCCACTAAAAAGAATGGTGATGAGTCCTCCAAAAAGAATGATAAATGAAAAGGGCCTATGCATTGAAGCTGCTCAAGAATACAAGGTTGTTGAGTCCCATGGTTGAATTTTATCTTCTGAATTTTTGCTTAATAGTTTGCATTAATATGTTAGCTGTTGTTTAGTTTCTTATGTTTCAGAAGTCTTTCTATGAGTCCTTTAAGTTTTTATTTGAATTTGAGAAAGAAAATGTCCTTTTGTTAAGTCTGCATTTCATCAATAAAAGTAGTTTGCTTTCATAAAAATCAATGATGAGTTGTTGCAAAAAACAAGAGCAAGAGACTAAGACCCAAGTGAGATAATTCAAAACTTAGAGATGAGGAACAAAGTATGGAATCATGAATAAAATCTGAAAGTAAGTAGACCATAATGAACACTTGGACATAGAGGACACAACAAGTAGAGGCCAAAGATGACCCTTGAATATCCATAGAACCAAGGAGTAGTAAGCAAAAGAACCAAGGCTCTGAGCATTAACTACTAGGATTTAAGAAAGAAACAAGTAGCTCAAAGAGCCAAGATCCTAGTATATACTTGTGGTGAAGATGTGTCAAGAAGAGAGACCTGAGCAAGTAAATTTTTAGGGGTGTTTCAACACCTAGTACCCTAAAACTAATTGGTTTGGGAGTGCTAATTGAAAGCTTAACCTAAAGGGTCGTCTTGAGATAAAACACTTAGAGTCGTGGTCAATCAAGAAAACAAAAGAGGAATAAAAAGAAAAGAAAAACAATAACAAATCTTACTACTTCAAGGTGACAATCAATAGAAAGGGCTCTTAAGACAAGCACTTAAAAGAGATCCTCAAAAGTCTAGGAGTTCATTGTGATATGATGATAACAAAGTTCATGCATGAATTGATGTTTCGCCTCTAATTCTAATTGAGAATGCATCTCTTCAGGGTCAAGTCTAAATCAATTTAGAACAATTCACATTGATGTTGTGATGACTTGCATCATCTACCTCTTTCTCTTATCTAAAAGGACCATAGAAATAGTGAAATCTCATTCAATCAATGCAATTTCATGAACTAAATGATGAATTTTATGGTACATTGCTTTGAAATGAGTTTTGCTTGAATTTCAGGTGAAAAGAGCAACAAAAGAAGAAGGAAGCAAGAAAGAGGAGCTGGGCGTATGTGCTGGGCGTGCCTGACGTGGCAGAAATTGGCGAGTCAAGAATTGTTGTAAATATGCATTGCAAGTATAGTTCTTAACCAACCAGAATTCTGCTTATCAATTTAGAAGTGTTGTCACAAAAATTAAAATTAAAATACTGAGAGTATGAATCCCAGGTCGTCTCCCAACGAGTTGTAGAAAGGTGTGCTATTTTATTAATCAGATATTTTCAGAAAGAGTTTGAGTTGAATAAACAGGAAATTAAATTGGGAAAATTAAGTAATTTAAATAAAAGCCTTGACTGGGAGTAGATTAGTTGGAAGCCCTATTCTTGTTGCAGTACTCTCAAGATTAATTGATAATTGAAGGTCGTTCTGTTTAGTTATCCCTTACTAAATAAGGGAAAGTCAAACAAGTTGGAATGATGTTTCTACTCACAAGTCCCAATCCGCTTACTTGGAAGGACTAGCGTTAGTGACTAGAGAGCCATCCAACAGTAAACCCAATTACAATCTCTCTTTTGAGTATTCCAACTCAAGGGTTCCTTTCAATCAACTCCCCATCAAGTTAGGGGACTACTCGCTCATTGTGAATATGGAATACATAATATAGGAAAGGGAATTAAAAAAAGACATGATAAATAAACTCAAAGGAATCAATTAAAAATAAAAGTAACTCTTGTATTAATAAATTCTAAAATAATCCAATAGTAAAATTGAGTAAATTAAAGGACATGGAAGAGTAAAGCCAAGTAAAGAAAACGAACTAGAATGACAAAGTCTTGATGAGGTAATAACTCTTCTCTATATCCCAATGCAAAGAACAATAGAAAATAAAAATCCTAAGAACTATGAATGTGTAGAGAGAAAACCTAGAGGAGGAGTAAAACTAGATCTAAAAAACTAAAACTGTGTAGAATGAATGTTGTTTTTGGTTTCTGCATGTCCTCTGGCCCTAGTCTGCTTTTCTGGGCCGAAAACTAGGTCAAAACAGGGCCCAAAATCGCCCCCAGCGAATTCTGCAGATTATGCAGATCGCGAATGTCACGCGATCGCGTCATTCATGCGGACGCGTCATGCGGCGTTTTGCTTTGCTACGCGGGCGCGTCGTCCACGCCTCCGCGTCACTTGTGCTATTCCAATCCGCGCGGTCGCGTGAGCCATGCGGCCGCGTCACTGCGATTTCCTCTCTTCCGCGCGGTCGCGTGAGCCATGCGGCCGCGTCACTTCTCGCTGGTCATCTCCTTAATTTCTTGTGTTCCTTCCATTTTTTCCAGCTTCCTTTCCAATCTCTGACTTATTCATGCTCTATAAAGCCTGAAACACTTAACACATAGATCACGGCATCGAATGGAATAAAGGAGAATTAAAATACATAATTAAAAGTCTCTAGGAAGCAAGTTTTCAATCATATAATAATTTTAGGAAGGAAATATAAATGCATGCTAATCATATGAATAAGTGGGTAAAGATCATGATAAAACCACACAATTAAACACATTATAAACCATAAAATAGTGGTTTATCAACCTCCCCACACTTAAACATTAGCATGTCCTCATGCTTAGTTGAAGGAGATAAAATAAATGAGTAGGAACATGTAAAACTCATGCAATGCAATGCAACATATATATATATATATATAATTTTTGTCCACTTGATCAATAATAAATAAGCTCTTCAAAACAATTACAAATCAAATTCCACTAATTCAATTCTCATGCAGTAAGAACAGATAAAGATGCAAGAAGGCAGCTCATGAAAGCAGGGAATATAGAATTTTAAGCATTGAACCCTCACTGATGATGTATATACGCTCTAATCTCTCTAGTGTATAAGGCAATCACTCTATCCTTCTCTAATCATGCTTTCTAATTTTTTGTTCTTCTCCTAATCAATCGACAACATTTGATATACCAATGCAAACATCATGAGGTCTTTTCAAGGTTGTAATGGGGCCAAGGTAATGGTAAGGATACACACATGGCTAAGTAAGCTTATAAATTGAATCTTTAATTAACCCAAGCTTTAACATAACCTATATATATATTCTATATAACTTTAGAATTTATACCTAGCTACCCAGAATTTCTCTTTCACATTCGATACTCATGTATCAACTTTTATTTTAATTTTATCATACATGCATTGACCTTTGAATTCTTAACTTAACATTGGGGTAATTTTGTCCCCTTATTTATTTATTGAATATTTTTTATATTTTTTTATATAAGCATAAAAATAAACATAGCTTATCAATGCACATAGATTTTTAATTCTTATAGTTTCACATGAGTAGGTATCCAAATTCCCATTCTATTATCATGACACATTCCCTTATTATCTTTTGTTCGCATAATTTCCCATACTTAATTAGCACACACAATTCTATCTTAAGCTAACCAAAGATTCAGTTTGGGATATATAATTGTTTTTTCGCTCAAGGCTAGTAATATGGTAAAATGTAGAACAAATGGGATTTAAAGGCTCAAAGTGGCTAACAAAGGTAATTGAAAGGGTAGGCTTAATTTGGATAAGTGAGCTAAATAATTAATGGCCTCAATCATATGCAAACATATAAATATAATAAATATTGGACATATAGAATGAAACAAAATATAAATTACAATCACAGAGAAGTAAACACATAAGAATAAAATAATTATGGTTAAATAATGTAACCATGCATAAAGGCTCAAATCTCACAAGTTGTGTGTTCTTTAGCTCAAAAATCATGTTCCAAATACAACTTCAAGCAAATTTAACATAAAAATTTAATTAAAATTAGTGAAATTTTGTTCCAAAAATAGAGTCTTAGAAGAAACTTATTGTCTTTTCAATCTAGTAGAACATGCATGCAACTAATCTATTACTATACAATTTATCCTATTCTATAAAAGAAAAACAAACTAAATATCCTAATTTATTGGTGTTTAGTGAAGAAAAATTACCTCCGGAAGTCCGGTACTGACCGACCTCCCCACACTTAAGGCTTTGCACCGTCCTCGGTGCCATCTGTCAGGAACAGGGGTGGGCTGGTAGCAGTATCTCCACAGTCGGGACCATCATGGCTCCCTGTGTTGGTAAAGGAAGTAGAGTCCGGGGTGTCTGAGTCCTTGAATTTTCCCATGATCAGCTCCTTGAGGTATGTGAATCGGTGCTTGTTACGGCGCTCTCTCATCTTAGCTTTGTGTTCCTGCCGATCCAACCTTTCGAGTATCTGATAGAGCAGTTGGTCTGTGGTAGGTGCTTGTGGTACGGAAGGAGGAATGTCCTGAGCTGGTTCAGTGGGCCGGCTTGTAGTGGCTACTGAAGGTCTGATATATTTCCCATTAGGGACATATTGGTCATCCCGTGGAAGTATGGCTTTGGTGTCCCCAGCTCTGAAGGAGACTCCGGCTGCTGAGACGAGATCTGAGACCAAGGCGGGAAATGGTAAGTTGCCCGCGATTTGTACGTATCCCATGGCATTCCGGATGTGTCTTGGTAGGTTCAGAGGCTGGTCTGTAAGGATGCACCATAGTAGAACGGCCATGTCCGTAGTGAAGGAGGACTCGTGGGTGCTCGGAAAGATGTAATGGGACATGATCTGTGCCCATACGCGAGCCTCCAAGGTAAGTGCCGAAGCCAAAATTTCCTTAGGGCAGATACGATGGTATCCGTAGATCCATCGGCTGCCAGGTAGTGCGATAACTCTGAGAACGGCATCCCAGTCAAATTGGTACATCTGGCGCTTGAGTGCGGCTTCTTGAAAGGCATCCAAACCTTCTAGAATATGGGGAAGACCTAGAGCTTTTTGAATGGCCTCTTCTGTAATGGGGACTTGCTTCTGATGGACAAAGACAAACGGCAGGGTTGGCAGGTGGAAGTTGGAGTAGAACTCGACTACCCAAGAAAGATTGACCTGCCTCGGCTGTCTCTGTAAGAAATCCCATTGTCTTTGTGCAATTTGCGGCTCAACAAAGGTAGCAATATGGTTTGGGAGGAGAAAAAGGTATTCGTTGTTGTAGCTCCTTTCTGCCAAGATGGGAAACATCTGCTCACAGTAGCGATTGGGAAATCGTGCAGTGTCCTTTATTGGGAAGGCTTTTTCTTTATCATCAACCTTCATAATCCTCTTAAGTCTCTTTGTTGAGGGTTTAATTGCAGTTGAAGAGGGTTCTGCCACTAATGCTCTTTTTGTCCTCTTCTTGCTGTGAATTTGGGAGTAGCTTTCTCTTTTCCTTTCTTGGTGGCCATTCTGAAAAAGGGAAGAGAAAGTAAATTAAATTCAAAGAGATAGAGCAAGGAAGAGAACGGAAAAGGGTGGTTATGAATGCACAGTAAAAGGTAAATGATGTTAACACATGGTCATGACTACATGTGAAAAGTCATCAATGGAAAATAGTTAGTGCATATGATGACAAGTGAATGCAAGGGGTTTATTAGCATGCTGGCAAAGGCATGAGTAGCATAGATCAAGCATCACTCGTAACAAACCATCACGTTTGTATTGACAATTATTTATAACGAATAAAATATAAAAGGGATTTTATGAAAAACGGGCATTTAATAATAGAGTAGGATAACGGAGAAAAGTGCAAAATGCCATATGGGATTTTTCACAAACACATAGCATGAATGGTGAAATAATGTATGGAAAGTATTAAATTGAACATGCAAGCAACCCTTTAAAAAGTAATATATAATTGCCAAACAAATTTAGAACAATCCACAAGCATATAGTGAGAAATAATGACTCAAATAAATATCTAACACCAAGTAGAAAGGAAAAAAGTATGAATAATGAAAGTAAAAAGAAAAGAAAACAAGATAACATAGAAAAATAAGAAGAAAAATAGAAAAGTAAGGAGAGAAGAAGAAAAAGAAAACCTTGTTAATGGGGGAGAGAGGGAGAGAGTGAGGGTGTAAAAAGTGAGAAAGAAGGAAGAAGGAAGAAGGGAGGGAGCAGAAATAAGGAGGGAAAAGAGAAAATAGGATTTGAGGAGAAAAAGATAAGATCAGTGCCAAATCAGGGAAGCTGTGCGGTGCAATCGACGCGGTCGCGTGGGGCACGCAGTCGCACGACTTGCGCTGATACTGATTGACGCAGTTGCGTCGGTCACGCGGTCGCGTGACCCGTTTTATGCCACTGGCGTGAGGGCAGCCTCGCACTCGCACAACTCTCTGTTCAAAATCATTAATTGCCAAATATTGGGTGATGCGATCGCGTGGGGCATGCGATCGCGTGAGTGGCCATTAGAAGGATATGATGCGGTCGCGTCGGTCACGCGGCCGCGTGGGAAGGATTGTGCTTTCAGCACCAATCCAGCACCACTCTAGCACAACTTTCGGTCGTGCACCCTTTTGACGTCGAATTCTAGGGCACGCGGCCGCGTTGGTCACGCGGTTGCGCGGGAGGCCAATATTCCCATGTGACGTGGACGCGTTGGCGACGCGGTCGCGTGGGGCAATTTGTGCCATTGGCACGCCTCCAGCCACGCTCATGCGTGACTTTCTGTTTGTTTTTATTTTCTCCCATTTCCTTGCGACGCGGACGCGTCAATGATGCGGTCGCGTCGTGTAACCCTTTTTTTTTAAATAAAAGTATGTAAATACAAATGCACGAAATGTACTAAGAAAGAGAAGAGTTATTAAATAGAAAAACTAAAAATAAAGAAAAGAACGATCATACAATGGTGGGTTGTCTCCCACCTAGCACTTTGCTTTAACGTCCGTAAGTTGGACGCTCCATTAGCTCACTCTTCGGCTATGTGAGGATCTTCCAAGAGGAAGATCTCGAGCTCCTTGTTTTTCTGCATCCGCTCTCCATGGTACAGCTTTAAATGATGTCCATTAACTTTTATAAGTTCAGAGCTGGAAGGATGGCTTAGGTGATAAACTCCGTATGGTTCGGCCTTCTCTACTCTGTATGGACCATCCCATCTTGATCTTAACTTGCCTGGCATGAGCCTCAGTCGAGATTTGTAAAGGAGGACTAAGTCTCCAGGTTGAAACTCTTTTCTCTTAATGTGCTGATCATGTACAGCCTTCATCTTCTCCTTGTATAGTCTTGAATTCTCATAAGCTTCTAGGCGAATGCTTTCCAATTCTTGCAGTTGCAATTTTCTTTCAGCTCCGGCTTCCTCAATTCCCATGTTGCACTCCTTTACTGCCCAAAAGGCTTTGTGCTCGACTTCAACAGGGAGATGACAAGCCTTTCCATAGACTAAGGAGAAAGGACTCATCCCAATGGGTGTCTTGTATGTGGTTCTGTACGCCCAAAGTGCATCTTGTAGCCTGGTGCTCCAATCTCTTCTATGATGTTTGACTATCTTCTGCAAGATACTCTTTATCTCTCTGTTTGACACCTCGGCTTACCCATTAGTCTAGGGATGGTATGCTGTTGCAACCTTATGAATTATTCCATGCTTCTTCATTAATCCTGTTAGTCTCTTGTTACAAAAATGGGTGCCTTGATCGCTCACGATTGCTCGTGGTGATCCAAAACGACAAATAATGTGGTTTCTCACAAAGGAAACAACAGTGTTAGCATCATCAGTGCGGGTAGGAATTGCTTCCACCCATTTGGAAACATAATCCACAGCTAACAATATATAAAAATAACCATTAGAATTTGGAAATAGACCCATGAAGTCAATGCCCCAAACGTCAAAAATTTCACAGAAAAGCATAATTTGTTGAGGCATCTCATCCCTCCTGGATATATTACCAAATTTTTGGCATGGGAAACAAGATCTACAAAATTTAGCAGCGTCTCTAAAAAGTGTAGGCCACCAGAATCCACAGTCTAAGATTTTTCTAGCTTTTCTTTGAGGGCCAAAATGTCTTCCACTCTCAGATGAGTGACAGGCCTCTAAGATGGATTGGAATTCTGATTGAGGAACACACCGTCTAATTACCTGGTCAGCACCACATCTCCATAAATATGGGTCATCCCATATATAATATTTAGACTCGCTTTTCAGCTTGTCTCTTTGATGCTTAGAAAAGTTTGGAAGAAAGGTGCGGCTAACTAGATAATTAGCTACAGGTGCATACCAAGGGACTACCTCAGATATTGCTTGCAGGTTATCAAATGGGAAATTATTAGCTATAGGAGTGGGGTCATCTGAAATGTGCTCAAGGCGACTTAAGTGGTCTGCCACTAAATTCTGGTTACCACTCCTATCCTTAATTTCTAAATCAAATTCTTGTAATAGCAGTATCCAACGTATAAGCCTTGGTTTGGACTCCTTTTTAGCTAACAGATACTTTAGAGATGTGTGGTCTGAGTACACTACTACCTTCGTACCAAGTAAATAGGCTCAGAATTTATCCAGAGCAAAAACAATAGCAAGAAGCTCTTTCTCAGTAGTAGTGTAATTGGATTGTGCTGCATCTAGAGTTTTAGACGCATAAGCAATAACAAAAGGATCCTTACCTTCACGCTGAGCCAATGCTGCTCCTACTGCATGGGTTAGAAGCGTCGCACATTATTTCGAATGGCTGGCTCCAGTCTGGTCCTCTCACAATTGGAGCTTGAGTCAGGGCGATCTTCAGCTTATCAAACGCTTGTTTACAATCTTCACTGAACTCGAACTCAATATCCTTCTGTAGTAGTCTGGATAAGGGAAGTGCTACCTTACTGAAGTCCTTAATGAATCTCCTGTAAAAACCTGCATGGCCAAGGAACGAGCGGACTTCCCTCACAGAAGAGGGGTAAGGTAAACTAGAAATAACATCCACCTTTGCTGGATCTATAGAAATACCAGTATTAGACACAACATGTCCTAGTACAATCCCTTGTTTAACCATAAAGTGACATTTTTCAAAATTTAATACAAGGTTTGTACTGACATATCTATCTAATACTCTAGATAATCCATCTAAGCAAAGGCTAAAGGAATCACCATAAACACTAAAATCATCCATAAAAACTTCCATACAGTCCTCAATTAGATCAGAGAAAAGACTCATCATGCACCTTTGGAAGGTAGCTGGTGCATTACACAAGCCAAAGGGCATTCTCTTGTAAGCATAAGTCCCAAAAGGACATGTAAAAGTAGTCTTTTCCTGATCCTCAGGAGCTATATGAATCTGGAAATAACCTGTGTAACCATCTAGAAAACAATAATGTGATTTACCTGACAGGCGATCCAGCATTTGATCAATGAATGGAAGAGGATAGTGATCCTTACGGGTTGCTTGGTTGAGGCGTCTGTAGTCAATGCAGACCCTCCAAGCGTTCTGTACTTTGGTTGCTATCAGCTCTCCATGCTCATTTTTCACTGTAGTGACTCCAGACTTCTTTGGCACTACTTGTACTGGGCTTACCCATTCACTGTCTGAGATAGATAGATGATATCTACCTCCAGTAGTCTGGTCACTTTCTTTTTGACAACCTCTAAGATAGTGGGGTTCAGTCTTCTTTGGGGTTGACGAACGGGTCTTGCTCCCTCTTCTAAAAATATTCTGTGCTCACATACTTGAGGGTTGATGCCTACTATATTTGCCAAACTCCATCCAATTGCCTTCTTGTGCCTCCTCAGCACACTTAGTAACTGCTCTTCTTATTGAGAAGTGAGTTCCCTTGCAATGATAACTGGACACTGTTGCTTGTCCTCAAGGTAAGCATATTTGAGATGTGGAGGAAGGGGTTTTAATTCTAACTTCTGGTCATGGTCAGGCTCTGGGTTGTTTGGAGCTGGCAACAATGGGAAAGCATTGTCATTGTCCTCTGAGAATGTCCCCACACTTGGACCTTGTCCTGTGTGCTTCTCTTCTAACTCCTCCTGGTGAACTTCAGCCACGGTTTCATCTATAATGTCACACTGGAAGATAGAATAATCTTCTGAAGGGTGCTTCATAACTCCTTTAAGATTGAAACTTACTATTCGGCCATCTATTTCAAAAGAGTATGTTCCTGAAAAAGCATCCAATTTGAACTTAGATGTCTTCAGGAATGGTCTTCCAAGTAGGATTGATAATGGCTTCTTTGAGTCATTTTGGGGCATCTCCAGAATATAAAAATTAGTAGGGAATGTGAGTCCTTTAATGCCCACTAATACATCATCAGCAACTCCAACCACTGTAATAATGCTCTTAACTGCTAACACAAAACGAGCTGCCGACCTTTTTAAGGGAGGGAGCCTCAAAATATCATATATAGACAAAGGCTTTTGAACGGCCTTGTTTTTGCCTGTGATTCTGAGTAGATTCAGCTAAGTCGCTGATCAATTGCCATGCCTCATCAGTGGTCTTGTACTTTTTCATAGACCCATTGCTAGCACTTTCCAATGTGGTCTTATCTTGGGGCCTCATGCCATGTGTGACGTAACCGGGTAATACTATCTTCTCAATCATATGGTGGGGGCATACTTCCAGAAGATTATTGAAGCGCTTCCAGTATTCATAGAGAGTCTCAGATTCATCCTGAACAATCATGGAAATGTCTTTCCTCAGTTTATCAGTAACTTCAGCTGGAAAGAATTTTTCTAAGAATTCTCTTCTCAGTGTATCCCAGTTGGATACAGTTGTTGCTGGTTGAGTGTAGTACCACTCTCTTGCCTTCCTCTCAAGAGAAAACGGGAAAGCTTTCATCAAAATTGAAGTTTCATCTGCACCATCATGCCTGACAGTAGAACAAGCTGCTTGAAAATCTCTCAGGTGCTTGATAGGCTCTTGAGCAGGCAAGCCATGAAACTTGGGCATCAAATTGAGCAGTGCGGTCTTTATTTCAAAGTCTGTAGCCACCGCTGGGTGATGCGCTTGAAATGGTTGCATTGTAAAATCAGGGGCTCCAGCCTCCTGGATAGTAACTCTCCTAGCTGCTGCCATGTTACCTGCACGTAAATCAGCCAAATCAGTAGAACGGGTGCTGGTTTCTTTCTCAAGTGACGTTTCAAATCCGCCCTCAGAGAGGACTAACCGACACTGAGCTTGCCTTATTCGTGAAATAGTTCTTTCAATCTCAGGATCGAATACTAGCAAGCTTGGATCAGGAAGTGAACGCGTCATCTAACAAAAGAAACAAGCAGCTCATGGTAGCAAGATAGAATAAAATGCAAATAAATAAAATCCAATTAATAACTTTAGCACTCTATTACAACTCCCCGGCAACGGCGCCAAAAATTGACGTGGCAGAAATTGGCGAGTCAAGAATTGTTGTAAATATGCGTTGCAAGTATAGTTCTTAACCAACCAGAATTCTGCTTATCAATTTAGAAGGGTTGTCACAAAAATTAAAATTAAAATACTGGGAGTATGAATCCCAGGTCGTCTCCCAACGAGTTGCAGAAAGGTGTGCTATTTTATTAATCAGATATTTTCAGAAAGAGTTTGAGTTGAATAAACAGGAAATTAAATTGGGGAAATTAAGTAATTTAAATAAAAGCCTTGACTGGGAGTAGATTAGTTGGAAGCCCTATTCTTGTTGCAGTACTCTCAAGATTAATTGATAATTGAAGGTCGTTCTGTTTAGTTATCCCTTACTAAATAAGGGAAAGTCAAATAAGTTGGAATGATGTTTCTACTCACAAGTCCCAATCCTCTTACTTGGAAGGACTGGCGTTAGTGACTAGAGAGCCATCCAACAGTAAACCCAATTACAATCTCTCTTTTGAGTATTCCACTCAAGGGTTCCTTTCAATCAACTCCCCATCAAGTTAGGGGACTACTCGCTCATTGTGAATATAGAACACATAACATAGGAAAGGGAATTAAAGAAAGACATGATAAATAAACTCAAAGGAATCAATTAAAAATAAAAGTAACTCTTGTATTAATAAATTCTAAAATAATCCAATAGTAAAATTGAGTAAATTAAAGGACATGGAAGAGTAAAGCCAAGTAAAGAAAACGAACTAGAATGACGAAGTCTTGATGAGGTAATAACTCTTCTCTATATCCCAATGCAAAGAATAATAGAAAATAAAAATCCTAAGAACTATGAATGTGTAGAGAGAAAACCTAGAAGAGGAGTAAAACTAGATCTAAAAAACTAAAACTGTGTAGAATGAATGTTATTTTTGGTTTCTGCATGTCCTCTGGCCCTAGTCTGTTTTTCTGGGCCGAAATCTGGGTCAAAACAGGGCCCAAAATCGCCCCCAGCGAATTCTGCAGATTATGCAGATCGTGCATGTCACGCGATCGCGTCATTCATGCGGACGCGTCATGCGGCGTTTTGCTTTACCACGCGGGCGTGTCATCCACGCCTCCGCGTCACTTGTGCTATTCCAATCCACGCGGTCGCGTGAGCCATGTGGCCGCGTCACTTCTCGCTGGTCATCTCTTTAATTTCTTGTGTTCCTTCCAGTTTTGCCAGCTTCCTTTCCAATCTCTAACTCATTCATGCCCTATAAAGCCTGAAACACTTAATACACAGATCACGGCATTGAATGGAATAAAGGAGAATTAAAATACATAATTAAAAGTCTCTAGGAAGCAAGTTTTCAATCATGTAATAATTTTAGGAAGGAAATATAAATGCATGCTAATCATATGAATAAGTGGGTAAAGATCATGATAAAACCACACAATTAAACACATTACAAACCATAAAATAGTGGTTTATCAGTGCCACTTGGTGCAAACGCCAACAAACTGAATAGGCGTGGCACGCCAGCCAATAGGTGTGGCACGCCAGTTAACAATCCCAGAGGAAAACCTATGGAGCTTTACTATGGGCGTGGCACGCCAAGGCCAGGCGTGGCACGCCAACTATAAATTCCAGAGAAGCATTCTTGGAGCTTTACTATGTGCGTGGCACGCTAAGGCCAGGCGTGGCATGCCAACTATACATTCCAGAGAGCACTCTTGAAGACCCACAAGGGGCGAGGAACGCCAGGCTGGGCATGGCACACCAACCCCATCATCTACAAGGGGCGTGACATGCCAGATTGAGTGCGTGGCATGCCCATTCAAATAAACAGAGGGGAGTGGAAGGTTCACCATCATGGGTGTGCCACTTGATGTTTGAGGCATGGCACGCCAACTTTGTTCATATTCTGGGCGTGCAACTTGAGTTCTAGGTGTGGCACGCCAATCTAAAAGAGCTTAACACCATAATGGGCGTGCCACTTGAGATCGAAGGCGTGGCACGCCAGTTCATTGGTCTAAAGAGGAAGAATGCAACCCCAACAAGGGTGTGCCACTTGAGATCGAAGGCGTGGCACGCCAGCACAAGCCTCCAAGGAAGAAGATCAATGAGCATGCCACTTTGGATTTTAGGCATGGCACGCCAAGGCAACATGACCAGGGACATGCCACTTGATGACTAGGGCATGGCATGCCAAACTTGCTCGCACCAGGGGCGTGCCACTTAAATACTGGGCGTGGCACGCCAGTTCACTGGACCAGAGAAGGTTGATCTTGCATTACTAAGGGCGTGGCACGCCACTGCTGGGCGTGACACGCCAAGTATATTTTCCAGAGAAGACAATGAAGGCCTTATTGAGGGCGTGGCACGCCACTGCTCGACGTGGTACGCCAAGTATATTTCCCAGAGAAGAAGGCTGAAGAGTCCATTGAGGGCATGGCACACCAGTTCTGGGCGTGCCACGCTAGTTCAAGAATCCAGAGAGGAAGAAGGGAGAAGTCACAATAGGCGTGCCACTTGAGCTCGAAGGCGTGGCATGCCAGGCTAGCTAAACAAAGGAGGCGTGCCACTTAGGAGCCAGGCGTGGCACGCCAAGCCAAGCTGAGGAGCTGGGTGTGGCACGCTGCTCACACGCCAAGCACATGGTGCATTTTAATGAGTTTTCCTTTTATTTTTAATTGTAATTTTCTTTTTCTTTTTGTAATTTTCATTTTCTAGCTATAGGAGTAGTATAAATTCCCCCTGAGAATACTAAGAAAAAGTTTTTGATCAGTTGGTTAGTGGGTTTTGCTAGTAGTGGTTTTTACTTCACTTCATCTTCTTCTATCTCTTGTACTTTTCTCTAACTTATGGGTAGCTAAACTCCCTCTCATTGGGAGAGGGAGATCTGTTGTACTTGATGGATTAATGATAGTGAATTTCTTCTTCTCTTCATCTTCTCCTTGATTTGATAGAAGGAATTTTGTTTCTCAAGTCTAGTGTTCAATCATCTTGGAAAAGAGGTTGAACGCAATTTGGGTTTCATGGGAACCTTGAAAAAGGAAACATGAAACTATGCTTGAAATCCCTTATCACACTTGAGTAGATCTGGGTTTTGGCATTGGATCTGGTGACATGAAATCCACCGATTATTTGGATCTAGAGGATGTGTGGTATAATCAGGGACCAAACTTATCTCTCTTCATGAGCAATTAGACCAAGGAATTGGTTGATTATCAAGATTTGAGAGATTGAATCACCAAGGAATTGTGGTTCAATCAATCATGATTGCCAAGAGGTCAATGAGTTGTATGATTGAAGATGAGATGATCTAGATTTGACACAAAGAGAGCAACATCTCCTAATCCCAATGAATTTCCCCTATTCTTATCTTCCCTATTCTTTATAGCTTTCTTTAATTTCTGCCATCACCCATTCCCCATTTACAATTCAGTCATTTATGTTCTAGTACTTTACATTCTTGTCATTTACTTTTCTATACTTTATAGCTTTCTTTTATCTTTAAGTCATTTACATTTCTGTTATTTCGAATTCTGCACTCAACAAATCTTATTAGTCATCTTGACTAATTCACCCATTATTTAAAGTTGCTCAATCTATCAATTTCTGCGGGATTCGACCTCGCTCTACTGTGAGTTTTTACTTGGCGATACTTTGGTATACTTGCCAAAGACGGATCTATTATATTTTGATATAGTGTAAATCCGGTCCATGAAAATACAATGGTGACACGAAAAATAGTGTAAAAGTTGGTAGAATATGTAAATCTAATGACTTAAATACTAAACTAATGACTAGTAAGGGTAAAACAGTCTTTTAGTGCTAAAATCTACTTCTGGGCTCACTTGGTGAGTGTTTGGACTAAGCTTTGATGCGATCCATGTGCTATGAGGCTTCTAAGGTGTTTAACACTGGCTAGGTGGTTCTCTCTAGGCGTTTGAACACTGGTGTCTTCTACTTGGGCTCTGGACGCCTGAATGGGGTTAGGAGGCTGGTGTCGGACGCTAGTTTTGGGCTTTCTAATCTGAAGCAAAGTATGGACTATTATACATTGCTGGAAAGCTATGGAAGTCATATTTTCAAAGCCGTTAAGAACGCTCCATTTGGACTTCTATAGCTCCAGAAAAGTTCTTTCGAGTGCAAGGAGGTCAAATCCGGACAGCATCTGCAGTGCTTTCTTTGTTTCTGAATCAGACTTTTGCTCCAACTCCTCAATTTCAGCCAGAAAATACCTGAAATTGCATAAAAACACAAAAACTCAAAGTAGAATAAAAAAATGTGAATTTAACACTAAAACCTATGAAAACTTAATAAAAACTAAACAAAATATGCTAAAAACCAAATGAAAATGATGCCAAAAAGCGTATAAAATATCCGCTCATCACAACACCAAACTTAAACTGTTGCTTGTCCCCAAGCAATTAAAAACACAGTAGGATAAAAAAGAAGAGTAAGATACAATAAATCTCAGAGTTTTCAATGAAGCTCAGTTTCAATTAGATGAGCGGGACTTAGTAGCTTTTTGCTTCTGAATAGTCTTGGCATCTGACTATCCATTGAAACTCAGAATGGTTGGCATCTTTAGGAACTTAGAAACCAGATGATATTATTGATTCTCCTAGTTTATTTCTTTTTGATTCTTGAATATAGCTTTCAGATTCTTAGCCGTGACCTTAAGCACTTTGTTTTCCAGTATTACCACCGGATACATAAATGCCACAGATACTTTAAATGGGTGAACCCTCTCGAATTGTGATTCAGCTTTGCTAGAATCCCCAGATAGAGGTGTCTAGAGTTCTTAAGCACACTCTTTTTGCTTTGGACCACGACCTTAACCACTCAGTCTCAAGGTTTTTACTTGACACCTTCACCCCACAAGCACATGGTTAGGGACAACTTGGTTGAGCCACTTAGGCCAGGATTTTATTCCTTTAGGCCCTTGATAAACCCAATTTTGTGGTTTATTTTGTACTTAATTTAGTGGGTTTTATAAAATTTTCTCACATTTATTCAATGAAATAGCATGGTTTTATAATTCTCCCTAAATTTGTGCTTAAGTGTGAAAACATGCTTTTTAGGCCTTAAAATAGCTAAATTTAATTCACTTTAATTCCATTCGATGCCTTGATATGTTTGTTGAGTGATTTCAGATTCATAAGGCAAGTATTGGATGGAAGAAGTGAAGAGAAAAAGCATGCAAAGTGGAGAATTCATGAAGAAATGAGCATTTGGAGTATTCAGAGCGACGCGCATGCGTGACAGACACGCACGTGTGAAGAGGTGCATCGTCCAGGCGACGCGTACGCATGACATGAAAAAGCTAGACGACGCGTACGCGTGACCCATGCGTAAGCGTCACAATCAGCATGTGACCTCATTTAAGCGAAAATAATGGGGGCGATTTCTGAGCTGCCTAGGCCCAAATCCAACTCATTTTTGAAGCTATTTGATGCAGAACTCAAGATGGGCCAAAGGAGGAGCAATTAGATTAGATTAGGACCATGCTTTATGTAGTTTCTAGAGAGAGAAGCTCCTTTTTCTCTCTAGAATTAGGTTAAGATTGGGTTAATTTCTCTTAGATCTAGGTTTAATTTCTTGTTTCTATCTTGTTCTTAGTGCACGAATCCCTACACCTTTGTACAGTTGTTCCAGCAAGTGCACTGGGTCGTCCAAGTAATACCTGAGCGAGTCAGGGTCAATCCCACGAGGATTGTGGTTTGAAGCAAGCTATGGTTATCTTGCAAGTCTTAGCCAGGTGAATCAAGAAGTTGGGGAAACTATTCTTAATTTGTATTTGTTAATTGGAATGGAATCAGTAATAGGAATATGGTCAAGGATTGGAGTTTCTTTGATTTTCTGAATTAACTCTGGCATTACTGTCTTCTTTGCTTGTGAATGATTTCTTCAATGGTAGGCTGTATGTGATCAATGCCTTTATTGAGAGGTCGTCAATACTCCTCCAGATCTGAACCCCAGGGTTTGTGTGGATCCATTCTGATTGAGGGTGAAGCTCGTACAGTCCATTCTCTTTAATGATCCTACTCAAAGCACCACAGAAAAGGTCGAATCTTTCGGATCAGAGAATGTTGTTTCTTTGGGTTCTAGCCTCTACCACATAGACCCTAATCTCCCCGAAAATTGGCTGAACTGGTGTCTCAAGAAGTCCCCAACAAAGTCGTGGATTAGCCGTCTGAGAGATGTATAATCAAGCTGGCAGTTCAATGCTTTCCACTAAAGTACTCACACGAACTCAAGTAGACACAAGTTTTTGTCAGGCATGTTTATCTTAGTATGATGAACAGAGCTGATTGTCACTGATCATCCTATTCACCATGTTGAAGAACGAGTATGCATCTTAAAAATAAATCAAACACAGATCGAAGAAGAAACAGTAATACTTTTATTAATTCATAAGACTCAGCAAGGCTTCTCCCCTCAACCTAGGAGGTTTAGAAACTCATACTGGAAAGAAATACAATGATAAAATTTGAATATGGTGTGCAGAAGTCCATATGATTATGTCAAAAACTTCTTAAATACTAAACTAACGACTAGTAAGGGTAAAATAGTCTTTTAAGTGCTAAAATCCACTTTTGGGGCCAACTTGGTGAGTGTTTGGGCTTAGCATTGATGAGATCCACGTGCTAGGAGGCCTCTAGGGTGTTGAACGTTGGCTAGGGGGTCTTCTTTGGGCTTTTGGACGCTGGGCTTTGCTCCTTGGGCGCTAGACACCAAAAAGGGGGCAAGAGGCGGGCGTTGGATGCCAGTTTTAGGCCTTCTATTATGATAAAAAGTATGTACTATTATACATTTCTGGAAAGCTCTGAAAGTTAGCTTTCCATAGCTTTTGAGAAATCTCTATTTTGACTTCTGTAGCTCTAAAAAAGCTCTTCTGAGTGCAAGGAGGTCAGATCCGGACAGCATCTGCAGTGCTTTCTTTGTTTCTGAATCAGACTTTTGCTCCAGCTCCTCAATTTCAGCCAGAAAATACCTGAAATTGCGTAAAAACAAAAAAACTCAAAGTAGAATCCAAATATGTGAATTTAACACTAAAACCTATAAAAACTTAATGAAAACTAAACAAAATATGCTAAAAACCATATGAAAATGATGCCAAAAAGCATATAAAATATTCGCTCATCATAACGCCAAACTTAAACTGTTGCTTGTCCCCAAGAAATTAAAAACATAGTAGGATAAAAAAGAAGAGTAAGATACAATAAATCTCAAAGTTTTCAATGAAGCTCAGTTTCAATTAGATGAGCGGGACTTAGTAGCTTTTTGCTTCTGAATAGTTTTGGCATCTCACTATCCATTGAAACTCAGAATGGTTGGCATCTTTAGGAACTTAGAAACCAGATGATATTATTGATTCTCCTAGTTCATTTCTTTTTTATTCTTGAATATAGCTTTCAGAGTCTTAGCCGAGACCCTAAGCACTTTGTTTTCCAGTATTACCATCGGATACATAAATGCCACAAAAACTTTACCTGGGTGAACCCTTTCAGATTGTGATTCAGCTTCGCTAGAATTCCCACATAGAGGCATCCAGTGTTCTTAAGCACACTCTTTTTGCTTTGGATCATGACTTTAACCGCTCAGTCTCAAGCTTTTTACTTGAAACCTTCACGCCACAAGCACATGGTTAGGGACAGCTTAGTTGAGCCGCTTAGGCCAGGATTTTGTTTCCTTGAGGCCCTCCTAACCACTGATGCTAAAAGCCTTGGATCCTTTTACCTTTGCTTTTTGGTTTAAAGGGTTACTACTTTTTGCTCTTGCCTTTTGGTTTAAAGAGCTAATGGCTTTTTCTTTCTTTTTCTATTTTCTTTTCTTTTTTGCCATTTTTTTCGAAGCTTTTTTTTTCTTTTGCTGCTTTTTCTTGCTTCAAGAATCAAATTTTGGATTTTTCAGATCATCAATAATACTTTTTCTTTTTCTTCATTCTTTCAAGAGCCAGCATCATAAAATTCTAACTTCAAATATGCACTGTTTATTCATGCATTTAGAAACTAAAGCAATGCGACCACATCAAAATAATTGATTATTCTTTATTGTAGAACTCAAAAATTTATGCATCTTTAATTCTTCTAAAAAAATCTACTATTTTATTCATGTTTAATGATGATAACAGGAATAATTTATATCTAATTGGAAAAATAAAAACTAATTAATTACTACTAATGCTTATGTAATCCTAAAAATTAAAAGACGTAAACTAAAAAGTAAAAACTTAAATACTACTAGTGATCATGAACCTAAATGTGAGACATAGGAATTAGAATAACAGAAATATGAGAAACAAGAATTAGAATAGCCATAGAGTTGAAATGCAACAACCTTCAGCTTGAGGGGTGCTGGGATCTTCAACTTGAGGGACGCTGGGCTCTTCATTTTGAAGGGCTCTGGACTCTTCAAGTTAAGGGATGCTGGGCTCTTCAAGGGAGAGCTTCTGGCGCTTCAACTCCTCTATCTCACGCCCTTGCTTCTCTTGCTCCTTGATCAGTTTACAAATCATGCTAGTCTGATCTTTCTACTCCTCTCTGAGCTGATCTAAAGTGCTCTGCAAGTGTATTACAGACACCTTCAGCTGGTCCCAATACTCCATTGGGGGGATCTCTTAGGGAGGCTCAGGTGCCTTTCTTTTGGGTTGATCCTCTTGTATCCTGGTGCTCGCCATCACCTGCTTGGTGATTGGGCCTTCCACTAAAATGAAATTGTCTACCTGGATCAGAACCTTAGCCTCTTGGCATAGGCAAAATATGAGATTTGGATAAGCCAGGTGAAAATTGGTGTGATGGTATAGAATTTCACAAAATTAATTCTCGTTACAAGTATAGTTCAACACCAACAAACAATCCTCCCAATCAAAAATTTTGGTTGTCACAAGTACAAGCCCCACCAATGAAAATTAACCGAAGTATTTGAACTCTGGGTCGTCTCACAAGGAATTGCAATGAAATGAATGATTATTCGCTATGAAGATGCAAGGGGTTTGATTTGATAATTGGCAAGAAAATAAATGACAAGAAAGTAAATGATAAGAACTTAATAAAATAAAGGAAAAGAACTCTTGGCTAGACATAGGTAATTGAGATCACCATCCTTGTCTACAAACCAAATGTTGATAATTATGAGAGGCCAACCTATTAAGTCTACCTCCAAAAGCCTTAAGTACGTAATATCTACTCCTAAGCTTGAGGTACGTCAAATAGGCTTGATCACATCAACCCATAAGTCCCAACCTATCTACTAATTAGATTAGTAGTGGTTTAGTATCAATGGATATCAAATTGATCACCAAGGGTTCTCAAATTATCAATTCAATGAGACCCAATGACTCAAGGTCACTCAATTCCCTTAGCCTAGGCCAAGAGTCAAGAAAACTACTCAAAAACTAGAGGAAACATTTTATCAAACACCTAGAATGCAAGAAAAATAAACATCACCAAATGCAAGAATTGAAGGAAACCCATAACTAGCATAAGCAAGAAATCAATAATAGCAATCAAGATCAACATAAAAGAAATATGGAAACATAAAATTTCATTAGAGAAAATCAAGATCTAACAATTGTTCATAAACATAAAAGAGAGCAAAATAAGAAACTAATAAGAGAAACTAAGAAGATTAAGACAATGGAACACTAAAATATAAAGAGAATTGAAATCAAAACAAGAATTGAAAGATGAATTTGAGAGATTAACATAAACTACCCTAAATTCTAGAGAGAAGGGAGAGCTTCCCTCTCTAGAATTCTAACCTAAAACATGGTGAAAACTAAACTATGACTACTTGGTTCATTCCACCTTCAATCCTTGGGTCAATAGCATCAGAAATGAGTTGGATTGGGCCCAAAATGAGCTAGAAATCGCCCCCAACGAGTTGCTTAAAGTGGACCCACATTACTCCATCGGTGCGCATGCGTATAGTGCGCATGAATGCCTTAAACACGATGCAACTATGGCAAATTTTATATCATTTTGAAGCCCTAGATGTTAGCTTTCTAACACAACTAGAACTGCCTCATTTGGACATCTATAGCTCAAGTTATGGTCGATTGAGTGCGAAGAGGTCAGGCTTGACATCTTTGCGGTTCCTTCATTTCTTCATGAGTTCTCCCACTTTGCATGCTTTTCTCCTCACTTCTTCCATCCTATACTTGCCTTATGAACCTAAAATCACTCAACAAACACATCAAGGCATCGAATAGAACTAAGGTGAGTTAAAATCACCAATTTAAGGGCCTAAAAAGCATGTTTTCACATTTAAGCACAAATCAAGGGAGAATTGCAAAACCATGCTATTTCATTAAATAAATATGAGAAAAGGTGATAAAATCCCCCAAATTAAGCACAAGATAAACCGTAAAATTGGGATTTATCAAATTTCCCCACACTTAAACTAAGCATGTCCTCATGCTAAGAATAAAGAAGGACAAGAAAAAGGGTATGAACATTTATTCAATGCAAATAAACTATATGCACCTATCTATATGAATGCAACTAACTGCAAAATGATTCTACCTACTTGGTTAAAAGTAAATCAATTTCCCAGAACATTATATGAATAAGTGGGGCTAAGATCATATGACGATTCATAAATCTTACCAATTCAAATATCAAAATGAAGTTCAAATAGACTTGCAAGAAAAAAGCTCATGAAAGCCGGGAACAAGGAATTGAGCATCGAACCCTCATCGGAAGTGTATCCGCTCTAGTCGCTCAAGTGTATAGGGTCAATCACTCAATTCTCTTCTACTCATGCTTTCAAAGATTTATTTTTCATCTAACAATCAACAATAATTCAATGCATGCATACATTCATCATGAGGACTTATTCATAGGTTGTAATGGGGCTAGGGTAAAGGTAAGGATGCATATGGTCAAGTGAGCTTGAAATTTGTATCTTTGATTAACCTAAGCTCTCACTAAACACATATAACAACCTATACAATTCTAATACACAACCTAGCTACCCATGATTCCCACTTTTTTTCCCACATACTCATGCATTCTTTTTAATTCACCACACATATGCATTGATTTTTATTGAACTTTACCTTGGGGAATTTTTGTCCCCTTTTTATTTCTTTTTCTCTTTTTTTTCTTATATATATATATATATATATGTTTTTTTTCTTTTTCTTTATCATTTTTTTTCAAAGTATATACAAACATATCAATGTATATGGTTTTACATATAGTGCATGAATATGTACCCAATTCCCAATATTCTCAATAAAAGTACAAAGCACACTTTTACCTAAACCAATATTCCCAAGTTTCCCATTCCCAAATGATACACACCCTCACTAGCTTAAGCTAATCAAAGATCCAAATTACGGGCATTTATTGTTTTTCACTTAGAGGTAGTGATGTGATAAGATTAAGAACAAAAGGGATTAAATAGGCTCAAATTTGGCTAACAGTGGTTGATGAAAGGTAGGCTATTTGGGTAAGTGAGCTAACTGAAATGATGGCCTCAATCATATAAATGCATGTATACATGGAATAATGGACATAAAGAATCAAACAAATCAAGGATTACAATTGTAGAAAGAGAATAATGCACACAAGAATGGAAATAAGTGGTTATAAGATGTAACCACACAATTTGGCTCAAAATTCACATGCTTGTGTTCTTAGCTCAAAAATCATGTTCTAAAATACATTCTTCAAGCAAGTTTGTCACAAAATTTTTTTTTCAAATTGGTAGAGTGCCCTAAAAACAATTTTTCTTGGAAAAAAAATCATCACCCTAACCAAGTAGTCCTAACATAAAAAGAAGTGGTAAAATACGTACAATTTCTAACTAGCATGCAACCTATCATGCAATGCAACAACTAACTAACAAAGAAAATCAAGAATTGGTGTTGAAAAAGAAAATTGTTACCCATGGAGATCGGTCGGACGACCTCCCCACACTTAAAAATTTACACCGTCCTTGGTGCATGCAAAGAAGAGCAAGGTGGACGGGTTGCTACAATTGATGAGCTCCTCCAAAAGGTTGTGCGGAAGGACTTGTTTGTTGCCCCATTTAGAAGCTTTTTCTTTTCCTCTTTCGGTGGCCAACCTAAAAGGAAAGAAAAAGAAAGAAAATTAAGCCTACAACAAAGATATCAAAGCAAATAGAACATAGGCGAGGGCTAATGCCAAATAAGAGTTAGGTTCTCACTACATGGTAGCTACAACATGTGAGTGAGAAAAAAATATAAGCTAAGGCATATTAACTAACACTTGATGCAAGAGTAAAGTCAAACCATGAAGAGCATGTTGAGCATCAAGTCAAAATAAGAAGAAGTGGGTCACAAAAAACAATATGAGTTCATATCAATGCACAAGGGACACAAGAGTCATAAAAGATGAAACATTGATTTAAAAGTTTCATCACCCATCAATATCAAACAAGTCATGAAGCACCAAAATAATGCAAGAAATTCTCAACAATTGAGTAAGAGAATTCAACACCATTATTAAAATAAGAAACTCGAAAAAAATAAAGTAAAAACAGGCTATAAAAACAAAATGAAAATACAAAGAATAGAAGTATGCGAATGCAATGGACAAAAGAAAATGGAAGATGAGAAAAAAAACTTTTTTTTTCTATTTTTTTTTACCGGTGCGGACGCGTTATGCACGCTTACGCGCCGATGTGCAGTTTGGCCGAAGGGCGCATACGCGCCAGGTGCGCGCACGCGCGGGTTAGGTTGGGCGCAGGGCACAATGTCAGCTCAGGATTGGCCCAACTCTCTGGAAAATATACCAGGAGCGCAGGTAGCGCAATCAACGCGCACGCGCACAGGTTGCGTACGCGTGCATTACGCAATTAGAGTCAACGGCGTGTACGCGCCAGGTGCGCGTACGCGCGGGTTGGTTTGTGCCTTAGGCCCAATGCTCGCACAGTGTAGGCCTAACTCTCGGGTTTTTTTGGTTGGGGGTGGAATTTTTGCATCCACGCGTACGCGTACATGGCGCGTCCACGTGGATGGTCAAAAATGCTTGAGGCACGCGTACCCGCCAGGTGCGTGCACGCGCGGGTTGGTGCTCTGTTTTTCAAAATTTTTTCAAAGTTCTTGCACCAAACCAAGCCTTCCGAACCTCCGAACAGCTACCACAACACCCTAAAACCTTATTTAACATATCAAACTACCGAATAAACTCAATAAACAAAACAAAACATGGAATTAAACTAATTCTATTAATATGTACAAAAGAGAGAAAAATGAAAAGAGTGTACCATGGTGGGGTGTCTCCCACCTAGCACTTTTGTTTATTGTCCTTAAGTTGGACTTATGGGGAGCTCCTCTTAAGGTGGCTTGTGCTTGAAGCTATCCTTGAACATCCACCAATGCTTGAATCTCCAATAAGCTTTAGTCTTCAAAGATGATACTCCAAGCCTTGATGGAGTTCCACACAAGCCATGGGCTCCCAAATTTGATTCTCCTTGTGCGATCCGGGATCCCACACTTTGTTTTGACATCCATCTTCAAATTGATCATCATGATTCCAATTGGGTGGCATGACCTTAGAATTCTCAAGTAAGCATCCAAACATTCTCCTAGACCCATGCAATTTAGCTCCACACCAAACCTTGCAATCAAACTTTGAGCATGCAACCATAATGAACCTAGAATGATGTTTCCAACCACTACATGACTCTTTCTTACTCCTTAATCCACAAAGAGCTCTAAGTTGACCATCATTTTCAAGCAAACCATATTCAAATGGGATAATAAAGCTTAGGGATAAGAGTTTTACCCACTTGAATGTTGTATTGGATGCTGACTTAGGAAGGGATGTCTCCAATGGTCTTGCAAGTTCCACTCCCTTGTGCTCTTCTTTGATTATCTCAACCTCTTTACAAGCTTCTTCAATTTCAACTTCTTTCTCTTGGTAGCTTCCTTCCAATTCAATCTCTTCTTCATTGCTTACCAACGGCATGGGAGGTTGTGCATCTTCTTCCTTGATCTCAATTTCAAGCCCAATGGGAGAGGATTCAATTGTAGATAAGAAATTCTCAACGATTGAATCCATCTCTTGATCAACCTCTTCCAATCTTTCATCACTCATACTATGTCTTGGAGGTTACGCATTATCCTCCTCAACATCATTTTCAAGTTCAATGGAAGAAAGTTCAACAACTTCCACAAGATCATCAACAACATCACTTGGTGTAGAAGTGTTCTCAAGCTTAAAATCCACCTCTTGTTTAACTTCCTCTAAATCTTCAACCACTTCTTCTTCTTCAATAATCTCTTCCTCCTCCACTTGTTGCAAGACATACCCCATCTCCTTGTCCTCATGTTGGGATTCTAAAATCTCCTTCATACTCCATTCTTCGGTTGATTTTTCATATTCATTCGTGGAGATGCTTTGCTTGTTGCATGAGTTCCGTGAGTCCAGGGCGGCTTTAATTTTGGCAAGATTAGCCTCGATAGTTTCGTGTCTCTTTTGGGCTTCCTCTTGCTCCTTTTGACGGATTATTGCTTGAAGTCGATCCATTACTTCTTTGAGACAATCCATTGGCTTTTGTTCCACTTGGCTAGTATAAGTAGGATCATATTGCTCTTGGATTGATAGATATGGATATTCTTCCATAGAGGGTTGTGGTAAAAAGGGGAATTTATTTTGTGGTTGAAAGTTATCATACATGGGAGGTGATTCATCTTGGTAAGAATAGTGAGATGGTAGTTCTTGAGGGTATTGGTGGTGGAATTGGGGTGGTTCTACATATGGTTCATATGGCTCATAAGGTGGTTGGTATGGTGGGTAAGGATTAGGGTCATATGGAGGTGTTTGGTGAAAAGGGGCTTGTGAGTAAGATGGTTCATAGGCATATGGTGGTGGTTGTTGACAATCACAATAAGGGTCACCACATCCATTAGATTGATATGCATTAGGATTAGAATTATACCCATAAGAAACCGGAGGGGGTTGTTTCCAATAAGGTTGATCAATCCCTTGAGGCTACTCCCATCTTTGATTCCCAAATCCTTGATGCACATCCCCATTGGAGCTTCTATTCCTTACAACATAGTTGTAACCAGACTCATAGCCAAAGGGATGAGAATTCATAATAGAAAATAAAAACAAAAGCTAACAAAATAAGCAACAAAGTCCTAAACTTAACAAAAACTAACAAATAAGCAAAAGGCAAACATATTCACATATTCACAATAGCCAATAATATAACACCATTGCAATTCTCTGGCAACGGCGCCATTTTGATCGACGAATTATTGTGATGGTATAGAATTTCCTCAAATGAATGAATTCTTGTTGCAAGTATAGTTCTACACCAACAACAATCCTCCCAATAAAAAATTTGAGTTGTCACATGTACAAACCCCAATGAAAATTAACCGAAGTATTTAGACTCCGGGTCGTCTCACAAGGAATTACAATGAAATGAATGATTATTGGCTATGAAGATGCAAGGGGTTTGATTTGATAATTGGCAAGAAAATAAATGACAAGAAAGTAAATGATAAGAACTTAATAAAATAAAGGAAAAGAACTCTTGGTTAGACATAGGTAATTAAGCTTACCATCCTTGTCTATAGACCAAATGTTGATAATTATGAGAGGCCAACCTATTAAGTCTACCTCCAAAAGCCTTAAGTACGTAATATCTACTCCTAAGCTTGAGGTACGTCAAATAGGCTTGATCACATCAACCCATAAGTCCCAACCTATCTACTAATTAGATTAGTAGTGGGTTAGCGTCAATGGATATCAAATTGATCACCAAGGGTTCTCAAATCATCAATTCAATGAGACCCAATGACTCAAGATCACTCAATTCCCTTAGCCTAGGCCAAGAGTCAAGAAACTACTCAAAAACTAGAGGAAATATTTTACCAAACACCTAGAATGCAAGAAAAGTAAACATCATCAAATGCAAGATTTGAAGGAAACCCATAACTAGCATAAGCAAGAAATCAATAATAGCAATCAAGATCAACATAAATGAAACATGGAAACATAAAATTTCATTAGAGGAAATCAAGATCTAACTATTGTTCATAAATATAAAAGAGAGCAAAATAAGAAACTAACAAGAGAAACTAAGAAGATTAAGACAATAGATTACTAAAATATAAAGAGAATTGAAATCAAAACAAAAATTGAAAGATGAATTTGAGAGAGATTAACCTAAACTACCCTAAATTCTAGAGAGAAGGGAGAGCTTCCCTCTCTAGAATTCTAACCTAAACCATGGTGAAAACTAAACTATGACTACTTAGTTCATTCTCCCTTCAATCATTGGGTTCAATAGCATCAGAAATGAGTTGGGTTGGGCCCAAAATGAGCTAAAAATCGCCCCCAATGAGTTGCTTAAAGTGGACCCACACTGCTCCATCAGTGTGCACGCATACAGTGCACGTGTGTGCCTCTAAACACGATGTAACTATGGTAAATTTTATATCATTTTGAAGCCCTGGATGTTAGCTTTCCATTGCAATTGAAACCGCCTCATTTGGACCTCTATAGCTCAAGTTATGGTCGATTGAGTGCAAAGAGGTCAGGCTTGACAGCTTTGCGGTTCCTTCATTTCTTCATGAGTTCTCCCACTTTGCATGCTTTTCTCCTCACTTCTTCCATCCAATACTTGCCTTATGAACCTGAAATCACTCAACAAACACATCAAGGCATTGAATGGGACTAAGGTAAGTTGAAAACACCAATTTAAGGGCCTAAAAAGTATGTTTTCACATTTAAGCACAAATCAAGGGAGAATTGCAAAACCATGCTATTTCATTGAATAAATGTGAGAAAAGGAGATAAAATCCCCCAAATTAAGCACAAGATAAACCACAAGATTGGGATTTATCAAGCTACTGATCCTTGATCACCGGAGGGTGGTGGTACCTGCAAGAGACTCCGATGCTTAAGTTAGCATGGCCTTTAAGCAGGTTTTTTGTGTAGAATCAGAGTGTGAGTTATACCTGGGTGCTCCAGTGTATTTATAGTAGTGTAGAGTGACCTCCTTTAGAGATAAGTTAGTTATCTTATCTTATCTTTTGGGGGTGGGTCCCCTTATCTTTGGCCAGCCGCCTTCAAGTGGGCTGTGATCTTCTGCTTTGGGCCTAGTTGGGCCCTTATAGCAATTTGGCCGAGCTCTTTGGGAAGAGGTCGGTTGCAACCAACCTTTATAAGAGGTCGGTCATCTCTGTCTTCATTCAGGTCGGCTCGCCTAGCTCGACCCATGGTATGAACAGTTGCCCTTTTGTATTCTCAATCCATTGAGTTCCAGGCAAGCATATGTCCTCTAGGACTTGATCCAGCTTTTGGTTGGCTACCATCCTTCTATTATATGATTCAGGGTCATCCTTTTGCAAAGGTAATTTGATGATCCCTCTCACCCTATCTAGATGAAAATACATTATCTTCCACCTGACCATAGTGCGAAAAGTATGGAATGCTATTCCATCTTTCTTTTGCTTATCTGTCATCCACAGAATTGCATAGAATTTATGGATCATGTTTTATCCAACTTTAAACTAAGGATCAGTCAGAATCTCCCAGCCTCTCCTTCGAATTTGGTCTTGGATCTCTGTGTATTCTTCTTCTCCTAAGTTAAATCCCACCTCAGGGATTACTGGCCTTTTACTCATTATCTTATGATAATGTTCTTCATGTTGCTTGGTAAGGAATTAAACAGGTTTGAAAACAACTGTTGAGTTGTCTTCTTTCTTGTTCTTTGGGGCGGTCTTGCCACTTTTTGGAGCCATGTGATTGAATTCTTGATGAGAGAACAGAGCTCCTGCCGCACCAAACTTAGAATATTTTCTCGTCCTCGAGCAAAAGGTAAGAAAGGAAGAAGAAGAAAAGTGAAATAATGGAAGAAAAGGAGGATACAATTCGAATGAGAGGTGGTGAGTGAGGGAGAGGGGCACGGTCACATATATATAGGGAGGGGGGAAGGGATTTTCGAAAATAATCATAATAGAAAGATAAAGATTCTTGAAAAAGATAGAAAAAAGATAAGTTGTTAAACTTGAAAGATAAGAAAAGATTTTAAAAAGATAAAAAAAAGAATTTAACGATAAGATAAGAAGTATAAAAAAGATTTGAAAGTTTAATAAAAGATATGAACAAAAATCTTAAAGAAAAGAAAAGATTTTAAAAGAATTTGAAAACAAGTTGAAAGAGATATGAAATTTTGAAAAATATTTGAAAGGTTGTGAAAAAAATGTTTTAATTTTGAAATTAAATTGAAATTGAGGTATTTGAACAAGATTTGATTTAAAAATCAAAGAATATTTGAAATTGAATTGGAAAAAGATGAGTTGAATCAAGAGAAGATGAGAATTTTGAAACTACCTCCATGCTGTCTTGCTGGCATTTAAACGCCCAGAATGCTGGCGTTTAAACGCCCAGCCAGGGCTCCCTGGCTAGCATTTAACGCCAGGCATGTGCTCCTGCTTGGACGTTAAACGCCCAGCCAGGGCTTCCTGGCTAGCGTTTAACGCCAGGCTTATGCTCCCTGTTGGGCATTAAACGCCCAGCTAGTGCTCCCTGGCTGGCGTTTAATGCCAGGCTTGCTGCCTCTATCGGCGTTTGAACGCCCAATTGCCTTCCCTTCCTGGTGTTTAACGCCAGGGAGCTTCCTTCTCCAGGGTATTCTGTTTGCTGTTCTGCATCATTCTGTCTCTGTTTAAGCATTGTTCATGATCACTAACATGAAAATTAACCTAATTAAAACATAATCAAAAAGTAAAAAGAAAATTAATTAAAATAGAAGTAGTTAGAAAATTAATAATATATGAGGAATCATTGGGTTGCCTCCCAACAAACGCTTCTTTAATGTCGTTAGCTGGACTTTACTGTACTTAACTTAGTAGCAGTGTTGAGCCTCCTGGCACAATATCTCCTCCAAGTAATGTTTGACCCTCTGTCTATTAACAGTGAATCTTGTGTCAGGATCTTTACCTTGAAGTTCTATGTGCCCATAAGGTGATACATTAGTAATCACATAGGGTCCCTTCCAATAGGATTTGAGTTTCCCAGGGAAGAATTTTAGTCTTGAGTTGAAGAGCAGGACCTTCTGTCCTAGTTCAAAGACTCTGAAAGATAACTTCTTGTCATGCCACCTCTTTGCCTCTTCCTTATAGATCTTTGCATTTTCAAATGCATCTAAGCAGAATTCATCTAACTCATTTAGTTGGAGAAGTCATTTTTCTCCTGTTGCTTTAGCATCAAGGTTAAGGAATCTAGGAGCCCAATAGGCTTTGTGTTCTAGTTCCACTGGCAAATGACAGAATTTTCCATATACTAGCTGATATGGTAAAGTTCCAATGGGGATTTTGAAAGATGTTCTGTATGCCCATAAAGCATCATCAAGCTTTCTAGCCTAATCCTTTCTAGAGGTACTAACTGTTCTCTCTAGGATTCACTTTAGTTCTCTATTTGAGACTTCAGCTTGCCCATTTGTTTGGGGGTGATACGGTGTTGCTACTTTATGACGAACTCGGTAACGGCTTAAGACAGAATCCAGCTGTCTGTTATAGAAATGAGTACCTCCATCACTAATGAGTGTCCTAGGGACACCAAATCTGCTAAAGTTGTTCTTTTGGAGGAACTTCATTACTACTCTGGTGTCATTAGTGGGTGTTGCTATTGCCTCAACCCACTTAGACACATAATCTACTGCCACAAGGATGTAGGTGTTTGAGTATGAGGGCGGGAAGGACCCCATGAAATCTATGCCCCATACGTCAAACAACTTAATCTCTGGGATTCCTTGCTAAGGCATGCTGTGACCATGAGGGAGATTGCCAGCCCGTTGGCAACTATCACAGTTACGGACGAACTCTCTAGAATCCTTAAAGAGAGTAGGCCAGTAAAAGCCACTTTAGAGAACCTTGGTGGCTGTCCGCTCACCTCCAAAGTGTCCTCCATAGTCTGATCCATGGCAATGCCATAGAATTTTCTGTGCCTCTTCTTCAGACACACAGTGTCGGATTATTCCATCCGAGCCATGGCAATGCCATAGGTAATATTTTGCATCATGCATGAGTTTCCGGGCTTGCTGCCTGGCAAATTCTTTGGGAATGAACCTTATGGCCTTGCAGTTTGTAATGTCTGCAAACCAAGGTACTGTCCAGATGACATAGAGTTGTTCATCTGAAAAGGATTTGAATATGTCAGTGGAGGGAGAAGAAGTCCTTGCTACTGGTTCAATCCTAGACAAGTGGTCAGCCACTTGATTTTTTGTGCCTTTTCTGTCTCTTATTTCTATATCAAACTCTTGTAGGAGTAATACCCATCTTATAAGTCTGGGTTTAGAATCCTGCTTAGTGAGTAGATACTTTAGAGCAGCATGGTCAATATAGATAATGACCTTAGATCCTACTAGGTAGGATCTGAACTTGTCAATGGCGTAAACCATTGCAGCTCCTTTTCTATAGTAGTGTAGTTTTTCTACGCATCATTTAGTACACGACTAGCATAATAAATGACATGCAGAAGCTTGTCATGTCTCTGCCCCAGAACTGCGCCAATTGCATGATCACTAGCATCACACATTAGTTCAAATGATAAGTCCCAGTTAGGTGCAGAGATGATAGGAGCAGTGACAAGCTTGGCTTTCAGAGTTTCAAAGGCATGCAGGCATTCTTGGTCAAAGACGAATGGAACATCAGTGGCCAAGAGATTACACAGGGGTTTTGCGATTTTTGAAAAATCTTTTATGAACCTCCTGTAGAATCCCGCATGTCCTAGGAAACTTCTGATTGCCTTGACATTAGTAGGTGGAGGCAATCGTTCAATCACTTCCACTTTAGCTTGATCTACTTCTATCCCTTTGTTTGAGATTTGATGCCCAAGAAGAACGCTTTCAGTTACCATAAAGTGGCATTTCTCCCAGTTTAGAACTAGGTTTGAATCTTGGCATCTTTTCAGAACTAGGGCCAGTTGATCAAGACAGGAGTCAAATGAGTCTCTGAAAATAGAGAAGTCATCCATGAACACTTCAAGGAACTTCTCTACCATATCAGAGAAGATGGATAACATACATCTCTGAAAGGTGGCAGGTGCATTGTACAGGCCAAATGGCATTCGCCTGTAAGAAAACATGCCAGATGGGCATGTGAATGCTGTTTTTTCTTGATCCTGTGGATCCACTTCTATTTGATGGTACCTGAAATATCCATCTAGGAAACAATAAAAAGCATGACCTGCTAGTCTTTCTAGCATTTGGTCAATAAATGGTAAAGGAAAGTGATCCTTCCTGGTGGCGTCATTGAGTCTTTTGTAGTCAATACACATACGCCACCCTGTAACTGTCCTTTTAGGGATCAGTTTATTTTTTTTATTATGAACCACTGTCATGCCTCCCTTCTTGAGAACAACTTGAACAGGGCTCACCCAGGGGCTGTCAGAAATGGGATAAATAATCCTAGCCTCCCAGAGTTTAGTGACTTGCTTCTGCACTACTTTCTTTATAGCCGGATTCTATCACCTTTGTGGTTGTACCACCGGTTTGGCATTATCCTCCAACAGGATTTTATGCATGTATCGGGCTGGGCTAATGCCCTTAAGGTCACTTATATTCCACCCAAGGGCGGTCTTATGTGTTTTGAGCACTTGAATTAGTGCTTCTTCTTCCTGTGGCTCTAGGGCAGAGCTTATGATCACAGGATAAGTATCTCTTTCTCGCAGAAATGCATATTTTAGGGAGGATGGTAGTGGCTTAAGCTCAAGCTTTGCCGGCTTTTCCTTTTCCTCAGAGGTTCCCAGAGATTCCTCTGAATCAGGCTAGGCATCATTAAGGATGTCATTCAGCTCTTCCTTGAGACTTTCGGCCATTTTGACTTCTTCCACTAAGGAATCAATGAGGTCAATGCTCATGCATTCCTCAGGGGTGTCTGGATGCTGCATAGCCTTGACAGCATTCAATACGAACTTTTCCTCATTGACTCTTAGGGTTACTTCCCCTTTTTCAATATCAATGAGGGTCCGTCCTGTAACTAGGAAGGGTCTCCCTAGGATAAGGGATGTACTCTTGTGCCCTTCTATGTCTAACACTACAAAGTCAGTGGGAAAAGCAAAGGGTCCAACCCTAACAATCATGTCTTCAATTATTCCTGATGGTATCTTAATAAAACCGTCAGCAAGTTGAAGGAATATGCAGGTAGGTTTGACTTTCTCAGTCAAGCAAAGCTTCTTTATTAATGAAGCAGGTATTAGGTTGATCCTTGCTCCAAGGTAACATAGAGCTGTCTTTGTACAAGCATCACCTAGAGTGCATGGTATCATAAAGCTTCCAGGATCCTTAAGTTTCTCTAGTAGGCTATTTTGAATGATTGCACTGCACTCTTCAGTGAGGAGGACTGTTTGTGTCTCTCTCCAATCCTTCTTATGAATTAGAATGTCCTTCATGAACTTAGCATAAGAAGGTATTTATTCAAGAGCCTCTGTAAAAGGGATCTTGATCTTTAAAGTTCTGAGATAATTCGCAAAGCGGGCAAATTGTTTATCCTTTTCCTCTTGACAGAGTTTCTGAGGAAATGACATCTTAGCCTTATACTCATCAACCTTGGTTGATGGAGGCCGAGTGTCATGTGTTAGAAGGGGGGTTACTAGCTTGCTTAGGAGGGTTGTTATCAGTGAATGACAGACCTTCTTTGCTTGGGCATTCGACACCCATGCTGCTGCCCCCTTCCTGGCATTTAACGCCAGGGGCATCACTCCCTTGTGGGCGTTCAACACCAAGGGTGCTGCCTCTTTGGGCGTTTGAATGCCCAGTCTCTGCCTTTTCCTAACGCCAAAAGTGATACTTCTCTGGGCATTTGAATGCCCAAAGTCATCTTGTGTAGAGACCTGGTTATTCTCTGTTAGTTGTTCTTTTCCCTTCTTATTGCACTGAGGTTGGGTGTTTAAGGATTTCCCACTCCTCAGTTGAGTAGCCTGGCATTCTTCTGTTATCTGCTTAGATAACTGCTACCTTGTTTGGCTCAGCTGGGCTTCTATATTCCTATTAGAAGCCTGAGTTTCTCGCAGAGCCTCCTGCAGTTCCAACAGTTGCTGGGCAAGGGCGTGCAATTATTGAGTCAATGGGTCATCTTGTTCTGAAGGGTTAGGTTCAGTAGATACTGCCTTAACCTCTCCTTTTGTAGAAGTCTCAGTAGATGAGTACAGATGCTGATTAGTGGCAACTATCTCAATAAGCTCTTGAGCTTCTTCAATGGTCTTTCTCATGTGTATGGAACCACCAGCAAAGTGGTCCAAAGATATTCTAGCCATGTCTGAAAGTCCATAATAGAAGATGTCTAACTATACCCATTCTAAAAACATTTCAGTTGGACATTTTCTTAGCATCCTCCTATACCTCTCCCAGGCATCATAAAGAGATTCACTATCTCCTTGTTTGAAGTCTTGGATGTCTAGTCTCAGCTGGGTCATCTTCCTTGGGAAAAAGTATTGATTTAAAAACTTGTCTACTAACTGTTTCCAAGTTTTCAGACTAGCTTTAGGCTGGTTATCCAACCACCTCTTTGCTTGCCCTTTACAGGAAAAGGGAAAAGCAATATTTTGTAGACATCTTGGTCTACTCCCTCATTGTGTACTATGTTACCAATCTTTAAGAAATCTACCAAGAATTTTGTAGGTTCTTCCTGAGGAAGCCTAGAATACTGGCAGTTTTGCTGCACTAGAGTAATAAGTTGAGGGTTGAGTTCAAAGCTACTTGCTCTGATGTGAGGTATGCTAATACTTCTTCCATAGAAATCAGCAGTGGGATTTGTATAAGATCTCAGAATTCTTTTGAACTCTTCATTCCCATTAGGATTCATGATTAAGAAAGGTAGAAGAAGAAGAAAGGTAGAAGAGGTAGAAGAAGAAATAGAAGTAGAAAAGATAAACAAGAATTAAAATATTTTTGTTTTTATTTTATTTATTTATTAGTTTCGAAAATAAGATTAATAATTTAAAAAGAATTGAAAATTAAATTATAAAATTTGAAAATAGAAGAGAGAGAAGAAGAAAATAATTTTCGAAAATAAGAGAGAGAAGGATTAGTTAGGAATTTTGAAAGAGAAGAGAGATAAGATAAGTAACTAATTAAGAAAATTGAAATATGAATTTTAAATTTTAAATTTTAAATTTTGAATTTTTGAAATTTGAAATTTTAAATTTGAAATAAGATAAGATTTTGAAAAAGATATGATTTTTGAATTTTTAAAACTAAGATAGGATAAAAACATTTGAAATTAAAATCTGAATTTTTAATTATGATTTTCAAAAATATGATTAAAATAGAAATAGAAAAGATATTTTTTATTTTTTGAATTTAATAAGGAGAGAGAAAAACAAGTAGAAGACACAAAATTTCAAATTTTTAGATCTAAGACACCCTATTATGCGAAAATTTAAAGAAAAATACCAAGGAACACCAAACTTAAAAATTTTAAGATCAAAACAAAAAGAAACACAAGAACACTTTGAAGATTAAAAAGAACACCAAGAACAAGACTAAAAAAAATTAAAGAACACAAGAACATGTAAAAGATACCAAACTTAAAATTTTTGAAAACCAAACATAAAATTTTCGAAAATTTAAAAAAAAAAACATAAGAAGATACCAAACTTAAAAATTGACACAAGATTTAACCAAAGAAACTATTTTTGAAAATTTTTAGAGAGAAAGACTCAAAGTTTTCGAAAATTTTAACCAAGAACATAAACAAAAAAACTCAAACCAAAAAAATAAAAATTAAACAAAGAAAAGAAAAATAATTTTTTTGAAAAAGTTTTTAATTAAATTTTTTTTTGAAAATAAAAAGAAAAATAAAATAAAATACTCTTGCACAAATCAGAGACAATACATGATCTAAGGAACAAGATAATCCGTTAGTTTTTCCAAACTCGAACAATCCCCGGCAACGGCGCCAAAAACTTGGTGCACGAATCCCCACACCTGCGTACAACTATACCAGCAAGTGCACTGGGTCGTCCAAGTAATTCCTGAGCGAGTCAGGGTCGATCCCACGAGGATTGTGGTTTGAAGCAAGCTATGGTTATCTTGCAGGTCTTAGCCAGAAAAATCAAGAAGTAGGGGAAACTATTCTTAATTTGTATTTGTGAATTGGAATAGAATCAGTAATAGGAATATGGTCAAGGATTGGAGTTGCTTTGTCTTTCTAAATTAACTCTGGCATTACTGTCTTCTTTGCTTCTGAATGATTTCTTCAATGGCAGGCTGTATGTGATCAACACCTTCATTGAGAGGTCGTCGATACTCCTCGAGATCTGAACCCTAGGGTTAGTGTGGATCCATTCTGATTGAGGGTGAAGCTCGTACAGTCCATTTTCCTTAATGATCCTACTCAAAGCGCCACAGACAAGGTCGGATCTTCCGGATCAGATAATGCTGTATCTTTAGGTTCTAGACTCTACCACAGAGACCCTAATCTTCCCGAAAATTGGGTAAATGGTGTCTTGAGAAATCCCCAACGAAGTCGTGGATTAGCCGTCTAAGAGATGTATAATCAAGCTGGCGGTTCAATGCTTTCCACTGAAGTATTCATACGAACTCAAGTAGACACAGGTTTTTGTTAGGCACGTTTGTCTTAGTATGATGAACAGAGCTAATTGTCACTGATCATCCTATTCACCATGTTGGAGAACGAGTATGCATCTTAGAAATAAATCAAACACAGATCGAAGAAGAAACAGTAATATTTTTATTCATCCATAGGACTCAGCAGGGCTCCTCCCCTCAACCTAGGAGGTTTAGAAACTCATACTAAAAGAAAATATAATGATAAAATTCAAATATGGTGCGCAGAAGTCCTTATGATTATGTCAAATAACATCTTAAATACTAAACTAATGACTAGTAAGGATAAAACAGTCTTTTTAGTGCTAAAATCCACTTCTAAGGCCCACTTGGCAAGTTTTTGGACTGAGATTTGATGAGATCCACATGCTAGGAGGCCTCTAGGGCATTGAACGCTGGCTAGGAGGTCCTCTTTAGGCGTTTGGATGCTGGGCTTTGCTCCTTGGGCGCTGGACGCCAAAAAGGAGGCAGGAGGCTGGCGTTGGACGCCAGTTTTAGGCCTTCTAATCTGATGCAAAATATGGAATATTATACATTGCTGGAAAGTTCTGAAAGTCAGATTTTCATAGCCATTAAGAACGCTCCATTTGGACTTCTATAGCTCCAGAAAAGCTCTTCCGAGTGGAAGGAGATCAGATCCGGACAGCATCCGCAGTGCTTTCTCTGTCTCTGAATCAGACTTTTCCTCCAGCTCCTCAATTTCAGCCAAAAATTACCTAAAATTGTACAAAAAATACACAAACTCAAAGTAGAATCCAAAAATGTGAATTTAACACTAAACCTATAAAAACGTAATAAAAACGAAACAAAACATACTAAAAACTATATGGAAACTATGCCAAAAAGCGTATAAAATATCCACTCATCAGTTCTCTTTACAATTTCTTGTTCTATTGTCTTGATTTTCCTATTTCTTCTTGTTAATTTCTCATTTTGGTTACTTTTATGTTCATGCACTCTTGTCAATTCCAATTTCCTTTAATGCAATTTGAGGGATTTCAAGTTTGATGTGCTTTCTTTAGTTGTTATTGTTAATTTCTTGCATTGGGTAGTAGTAGATTTTATTATTTCTTGAAATTTATGATGCTTTCCTTTTATGCCTTCCAAGTGTTTGATGAAATGCTTGGTTGGATGTTAGAGTAGTTTTTGAGCATTCTTGGCTTAGAAAGAGAAATTAGGTAATCTTGAGTCATTAATACCCAATTTAGATTGGTGATATAGAGTTGTTAGTTAATATTGTTTTCATTGACTCTAATCTCTTGCTAATTCAATTAGTAAGTTGATTAGGACTTTTGGATTGAGATTAACTAGTCTTATTTGACTTTCTCTCATGTGAAGATAACATTATACCTTATTCCATTGTTGGAGATGACTAAATAGGATTAGCTCTTGTTAATCATTGTATGATAATTGATGACTAGGATAGGAAGCCTATATTCTCAATCCTTGCCATGAATGTCTCCCTTTATTAATTGCTTTCTTTAGTTGTTTGCTTTACTTTTGTTGCCCTTTTATCAACCCAAACCCCTTGAACTTCATAACTAATAATTAGGCACTCGATTGTAATTAGGGAGAACGACCCGAGAATAATACTCTCAGTTATTTTTATTGGGTTGGACTTGTGACAACCAAAAATTAAACTTTGATTTTAGCATTACTTGTCGGTTTGGACCTATACTTGCAAGGAAGTTATTTCCTTTAACCGAGAAGAAATTCTAAGCCGATGATTTTGCTCTTTCAGCCCTCTTATCCATTGATGCTCAAAGCCTTGGATCTTTTTTACCCATGCCTTTTGGTTTAAAGAGTTACTGGTTTTTTCAATCTGCCCTACTTTTCCTGCATTTTTGGGCAGTAATGAATTTTTCTCTTTATTAATTAATTTTTTTCACCATTTTTTCTTTCTTTTTTGCATGCATTAAAATTTTTTTTCTTTTGAAACATGCTTTTTCTTTTTCTTTTGCTATTTTTTCTAGTTTCAAGAATCAATTTTTGGATTTTTCAGATTACCAATAATACTTTTCCTTTTTCATCATTCTTTCAAGAGCCAACATTCTAAAATTCCAACTTCAAATATGCACTGTTTATTCATACATTCAGAAAATAAAAGCAATGCTACCACATCAAAATAATTGAACTATTTTTATTTAAAACATGAAATTCATGTATCTCTCAATTCTTTTCAGTTAAAATTGTCTTTTAAGCAAGGTGAGAGATATATGGAATATTTTTACAAATTTAAGATATTAATGCAAATGAACATGTAATAAGAACAAGAGAACAGATAAAACACAACAGAAAATAGAAAAATACAATAGAAAAGGAGATAAAGAGAACGAATCCACCTTTAATGGTGGCGGCTAGTGCTCCTCCTTGAGGATCCAATGTGGTGCTTGATCTCTTCAATGTCACTCCTTTGCCTTTGTTGTTCTTCCCTCATAGCCCTTTGATCTTCTCTAATGGATCTTTAGTCTTCCCTTATATCATTGAGGATGGTAGAATGTTCTTGATGCTCCACCCTCAATTGCTCCATGTTAGTGCTTAGTTCTCCAAGAGAAGTGTGCCATTGATCCCAATAACTTTAAGGAGGAAAATACATCCCTTGAGGCACCTCAGGGATCTCATGTTGAGGCGGTTGCACAGGCTCTTGTGCATACTCTCTTGTTTGCTCTATCCTCTTCTTAGTGATGGGCTTGTTGATGTAGTAAAACTATCGACTTAGAATTCTTCACAGAAAGAGGAAATAACTTTGTTGCAAGTATAGTTCTAAGCCAACAAGTAATGGTCAATCAAAGTTTAATTTTGGTTATCACAAGTCCAATCCAATAAAAGTAACTGAGAATATTAGTCCCGGGTCGTCTTCTCAAGGAATTGCAGTGAGATATACATATTATTGGTTTTGGTATCCAAGGGGGTTGCAAATAAGGGGACAAGAATATAAATGACAAGAAAAGGAAAGCAAACAACTAAATAAAGCAAGTAATAAAAAGAGATATTCATGGCAAGGATTGAGAATCTAGGCTTTTTATCCTAGTCATTAATTATCATACAATGATTAACAAGAGCTAATCCTATTTCGTCATCTCTAATACCGGAAGAAGGTACAATGTTATCTTCAACATAGGGAGAAAGTCAAATAAGAATTGTAAATCTCAATCCATAAGTCCTAATCAACTCACTAATTAAATTAGCAAGAGATTAGAGTCAATGGAAACAATATTAACTAACAACTCCAGATCACCAACATGAATTGGGTTTTAATGACTCAAGACCACCTAATTTCTCTTTTCAAGCCAAGAATGCTTAAAAAGCTACTCTAACATCCAACCAAGCATTTTGTCAAACACTTGGAAGATATAAAAGGAAAGCATCATAAATTGCAAGAAATAATAAAACCTACTACTACCCAATGCAAGAAAAGTAAGATTAACAACTCAATTAAACAATAAAGGAACATAAAACATAAATTGCATTAAATGAAAATCAAAGTAACAAGAGTGCTCATAAACATAAAAGAGTCTCAGGGGGAAATTAACAAGAAGAAACTACGAAATTAAACTACTAGAGCATGAAAATGTAAAAGAAACAAGATAAAAACAAGAAGTTAAACCTAAATGTAAGAGGAAAATTAACCTAAGAACCCTAATTCTAGAGAGAAGAGGGAGTTTCCCTCTCTAGAAAATTACCTAAAGTATCATCCTAGCTAATCTAATTGCTCCCCCCTTGACCCATCTTGAGTTCTGCATCAAATAGCCTTAGAAATGAGCTGAATTTGGGCCTAGAAAGCTCAGAAATCGCCCCCAGCAAATTCACTTTAAGTGAGTCACATGCCGCTCGTCACGCGTGCGCGTGGACGACGCGTGCGCATCACTTGCAAAATTCCACCTCACGTGTACGCGTGAGTGACGCGTGCGCGTGGCCATGAGTGTTCTTCTCACGCGTACACGTTGGTGACGCGTGTGCATTGCCTTCAATTCTCTAAATACTCATTTCTTCATGAATTCTCCACTTTGCAACTTCACTTCTTCCATCCAATACTTGCCTTATGAATCTGAAATCACTCAACAAACATATCAAGGCATCGAATGGAATTAAGGTGAATTAAATTTAGCTATTTTATGGTCTAAAAAGCATGTTTTCACACTTAAGCACAAATTTAGTGAGAATTACAAAACCATGCTATTTCACTGAATAAATGTGAGATAAGTTGATAAAATCTCCCAAATTAAGCCCAAATAAATCACAAAATTGGGGTTTATCAAAACTCCCCACACTTAAACTAAGCATGCCATCATGCTAAACTCAAGAAAGGAACAAAGGGTATCAATATTTATTCAATGCAAACTATCTTTATGCAACCTACCTACATGCAATCTATCTAAATGAATGCATCTACTTAGTTAAAATAAATCAATTCCGAAGAATACATATATGAACACAAGGGGTAAAGGTATTAACAACCAAATCAAATCCACAATTGAATTGAGTAATTAAAAATAGTTTACAAACTTGCAAGAAAAGAGATGATCATAGGTGAAAACATGTAATTGAACAATCGAACCCTCACCGGATGTGTATCCACTCTAGTCACTCAAGTGTATAGGGTTGATTCACTTATTTTTCCCTAATCATGCTTTCCAATATTTGTTTTTTTATCTAACAATCAACAATTATTTCATGCATGCATACAAATATCATGAGGACTTATCCATAGGTTGTAATGGAGCTAGGGTCAAGGTAAGATTGTATTTGGTTAAGTAGACTAGGATTTGAATCTTTGACTAACTTATGCTCTCACCTAACCTACAACATATACAATTCTAATGCTAACCTAACTACCCATTCTTCACTTTTTCACATACTCATGCATTCTTTTTTTTTTATCACCACACATATGCATTGATTATTGAACTTCATTTTGGGGCATTTTGTCCCCTTTTTATTAGTTTCTTTTTCTTTTTCTTTTCTTTTTATATTTTTTCTTTTATTTTTCTTTTGTTTTTCTCTTTTTTTTTTCTTTTTGATGAATTATATACAAAGGTACCAACGCATATGGTTTAAACATTTAATACATAAGTATATACCCAATTCCTAAAATTTTGACAAAAATGTTAAAACACACTTTTATCTCTACCCAATGTTCCCAACTTTCCCACAATTAAATGATAAACACTCTCACTAGCCTAAGCTAATCAAAGATCCAAACAAGGAACATTTATTCTTTTTTGCTTTAAGGCTTGTAATGTGCTAAAATTGAGAACAAATGGGTTTAGCATAGGCTCAAAGTTGGTTAACAATGGTAGATAAAAGGTAAGGCTATTTAGGTAAGTGAGCTAATTGAAATAATGGCCTCAATCATATAAGTGTATTCATACACAAAATAATGGACATAAAGAATCAAACAAATCAAGGATTACAATCATGGAAAGAGAATAATACACACAAGAATGAAAATAAGTGGTTATATGATGTAACCACACAATTAGGCTCAAATCTCACATGCTTGTGTTCTTAGCTCAAAACATGTTCCATAATATATATAATTCAAGCAAGTTCTAAAAAAAAATTTTACTCAAATCAATTGGGGTGCCCTATAGATAAATTTCTTCAAAAATTTATTAATTTGACTAAGCTTATTATGTATATATGAAAACTAAGAAAATGCAACTAAAAATTCTAATAGACCTAAAAAAATGAAATGTGAAAGTGTTGGGATTAGAAATTTGTCACCAAAAAACGGCCGATTCTGTCGGACGACCTCCCCACACTTAAAGTTTGCACCATTTTCGGTGCATTTAGAGATGAGCAAGGGGGTACGGCGACTTTCCGGATTGCCACCTTCAGCTGGTGGATCAATCGGTTGCTGCGTGTTCATTTCTCCTGATTACGTTTTAGCTTATGATGACTCACCCATGAAAAATAGAAAATAGCACAGTAAGATGAGAAAACACAAAAGCAAGGAAGCGTAAATTGTTGGAATGAGGTAAGAATCACTAGAATGAAGTGAGTGAATTAGTGTGACATTAAGGAAGAGTAGTGTGTGAATTTTAAGTTGCATGCGATTTAGAACACACACACTAGCATAGAGAGCTATGTCACAATTATGCAAAAGAAAGTAAGCACTTCACTCATTCTAGTGTGCTTGAAATACTTCAAAGAAACTTGTAAGTTAAGATAAATAAATAAGTAATAAAGAAGCATAAAAGCATTCAAGGAAATAATCAGCAAATCGTGAATTGATAATGCATGCGCATTGATTGATGTGCAAGGCAACTTAATGAACCAAATGAAATATAGAGCTCACACATCAAACAATGACACATATTGAAGTTTGTTTGCAACATCTAAGTGACATAGAGGTGGAACACATGGGTGCTATGGAACTTAAAAAAAAGAAGATAGAAGTAAAAATCAATCACATAGCAAGCATGGTCCATAAAGCTTTACAAAGCTCAAAAATATGTCACTAGGTAAGCTTTCGATCCAATTCTAAAATCTCAATGCATGAAATAAGTGATGTAAATAAGGTCAATCATAAACATGAATCACTTAACAAAAAATGCATTGATAATACACAAATGCCCAATCATAGATAATGAATTCACATCACATGCTGGCCAAAACATGCAATTCAAAAGATTTAAAATGCTCTGAAGGCAATGTCACATGTACTTAGTGTTCAAAAACATTAAGCATGAAAAGTTCAAAACCAAGTAATAACTTGTGACCTCAATAACGAAATTCAACAATGAAAATTAACAACAATGATGTTAAAATAACTTCCTATCAGTAATCAGCAGAAATGGACAGCAACAAAATTAATAATTCAACACTTATAGTGAAAAACAGAAAAAAATAAACATAAATCTAACTAACTAACTAACTAACTAAAAGAGATGATAATAGATGGTGATTGGTAGTGTTGGATGATGGTTGAAGAAGGGAAAGAAAATAAAAGAAGAGAAAAGAAGGAAAGAAATAGAAAGAGGAGAAGAAAAGAAGAGTGGTGAAACAGGGCAGAGTCACGCGTACGCTTCGTGTCACGCGTACGCATAAGCTGCAGAAGAGAGCTACGACACGTATGCATCGTCGACGTGCACGCGTGGGTGAAGAGAGAGATAAGTGACGCGTACGCATGGGTCACGCGTACGCATGGGTTAATTTCAGCATACTCCACGCTCAACTCTCTGGTTTTTGTACTGGCCTGACAAATAGATTTTTGCCGGTATAGAAATTATCAAATGATCAATCGTAGTATAGTCTAAACCGACGCGAAATCCTTCATCAAAAAAATCTACAATCTATATCCGAGAGTACTAGTCTCCCGAGTCGTTCTCCCTTGGAATTGCCAAAGTGTGCATCTTATTGATCTAGTAAGCTTTGTTGGAATTCTTTGAAGGTTTTAGCAAAGCAATGAGAAACAAACAATCAATTATCAAAAGACTTGGCTTAGGGTTGGCATTGAAATCCTATCCTTACAGTCCATTCAATGTTGACAACAATTAGGCCTTGCTCCATTTAGTTATCCCCTAGGTATAGAGGAAGGTCAAATGAAAGTAATCAACTTGAGTCACAAGTCCTAGCTTCACCTTATGGGAATCTAGCTTTAGTGCACTCCAAGCCAACTAGCAATCCCTAATTCCAAATCAACTATTGATACACTATTCAACTTCTTCCAAAGACCAAACCCTATGCCAAGTGTGAGAATTCTACTCCATAGCTAGTGTTGTCATTTTATCAAACATGTAATGAGCAAGAAGGAAAGTCATAGTAAAATGAGAAGAAAAGTCAAATTGAAAGTATTGCAACACAAAGATCTAACAACAAGTCTCAAAGAGTAGCAATGAAAATCCAAAATAGAGATGAAATCCAAAATTACAAAGTTGAATTCTAGATCTATGAGAATTGATCAATTGTATCTACTACTTGAAATTGGAGAAGAAAATCTATGACATGAACAAAGTGGAGTGAGAATTGTAGTGGATCTCACCAAAAAGTCATTGAAAATTCAGAAATTAGATGAGGATGAACCCTAGTGAAGCTTGGAATCTCCCTCTTCTTCTTTCCAAAAAGTGTAACTAACTCCCCTTTCTCTCCAAAAAAAAGGAAAATATCTAGATCTAGAAGAAATGAACTAAAAGTGTCCTTAACCCTTGTTCCTTTGGTCTTCTTAAGCTTTTCCCGCCAAGGTGTTTCTCCAAGGGTGGAATCCTTAACTGCCTCCACGCCTAAGTCACGTGACTTCTTAAAAAGCATATTCGCAAATCGGCGCGCACGCGCAAGGCACGCGCGCGCGCCGTTGAGACGTCTTGTAATGTGCGCGGACGCGTGATGTACGCGTACGCGCCCATGAAGATCCTGGCTTAGCCGCTTCTCAAGCCGGCTCTGGGCTTTGGCTTCGCGTTGCTCTATCCGCGCGGGCGCGCCAGGTGCGCGCACGCGCCCATGCGGAAACCTTCAAAGCTTAATCCTCATGCTTCCTTCCTTTGTACCCGTCTTCCTTCTCTCTTTCGGTCCATTCCTATTCTATATCCTGAAACCACTTAGCACACAAGTCACGGCATAGAATGGCATCAAGAGAAGATTAGAAATGTATCTATTTTAGTGCAAAACAAGCATGTTTTCATTCATGAGGCAAAACTAGGGGAGGAATGCAAAATCTTGTATTTTTATATGGAAAGTGTGTGGAATCATTGATAAAACCCCTGAAATCAGCACAAGATAAACCCTCAAATTGGGGTTTGTCAACCTCCCCACACTTAGATTCTAGCATGTCCTCATGCTTAGAGAAATACAAAGAAACACAGAAGACCGAGGGATCGCAAAAGTATAAGACTCATGAAGTGCAACCTACTTATATGCATGCAACTATGACTAGTGCTACTATCCACTTGGTTGAGAACAAATTAGCCTTCTTAGGACATATGCGAGCACATGGGACATGATGGTGGTCAAAGCATAGGACTTGCCACTTTCTAAGCATCAAATGCAATATGTGCAACCTTGCATGAGGAATGCTCGCGAGAGCCGAGAATCAAAGGATTGAGCATCGAACCCTCATCGGAAGTGTTTGCACTCTAATCACTTGGTGTTTGGGGTTTTATTCTCTCAATTCTCCCCTAATCATGCTTTCCAAGATTTGTTTTTCATCTAGCAATCAACAATTATTCAGTGCATGCATACAATTATCATGAGGTCTTTTCCTAGGTTGTAATGGGGTTAGGGTCAAGGTAGGGTCACATATGGCTAATGGGCTTAGGATTTGAATCTTTGATTAACTTAAACTTTCCCACCTAACCTATATAATGACCTATACAATTAAGTACTATCCTAACTACCCATTCCTCACTTTTCCACATACTCATGCATTTTCTTTTCGTTTCACAATACTTATGCATTGATTCCTCTTGAGCTTCTCTTTGGGGCATTTTGTCCCCTTTTTATTATATTTTTTTTTTCTTTTTTTTTTCTTTTTCTATTTTTCTTTTTCTTTTCTTTTCCATATTGTTCTTCTTTTTCTTTTGTTCTTTTGTTTTTCTCATCATTTTTTTTTCTATATACAAGAGCGTCAATGCATAAGGTTTTACATTTGATCAATTCATGAGTATGTACCCAATTCCCAATATTCCCGGTAATAATACAAAATACCCTTTTATCCACCCAATGTCCCAAGGTTCCCACACTTGAATGATACTCACACACAATAGCCTAAGCTAATCAAAGATCCAAAGAAGGATTTTTATTGTTTTCCGCTTTAAGGCTTGTAATGTGCTAAATTAAGAACAAAGTGGGTTAATCGTAGGCTCAAATTTGGCTAACAATGGAAGGTAAAAGGTAAGGCCATTTGGGTGAGTGAGCTAATGAAATGATGGCCTCAATCATATAAATGCATGAATACACCAAATAATGGACATAAAGAGTCAAACAAATCAAAGATCACAATCATGGAAGGAGAATAATGCGCACAAGAAGGAAAGATAAGTGGTTATAAGATGTAACCACACCATTAGGCTCAAATCTCACAAGCTTGTGTTCTTAGCTCAAAACCATGTTCCAAAATATAATTCTTCATGCAACTTTTGCATCAAAGCATGTAAAATTTGCAATGCCATGGTTGCCCCAAAATGTTGGTTTTCCTAAGAGAGAATTTCATTATTCCAACCAAGTGGACTTATCATGCGAATGGTGCTAACTAAAACCTAATCATGCAACCTATCCTAATTTATTCAGATTTATTTAGATGTTACCTACGGAGATCGGTCGGCCGACCTCCCCACACTTAAAACTTAGCACGGTCCTCCGTGCTAGAGGTTAGGCGCACTCGGCCGAGTGTGCCACATCTCCAATGCCATTGCTATCTCCGCTTGAAGTTGCGGTGGAGGTGGAGATATCGGGTTCTTCCATAGGTGGGGTGATTACGCTTAGAAGCCTCTTCACATGAGCATAGCGGCGTTGGTTATGCCTCTCATAGCGGTCTAATTTGTTGTGAAGGTCTTCAAGGCGTTGGGCGGCCGATTTTTGTGATGTAGATGAAGTGGTGGCGTGGCCAGTTGGTGTGGGCAGTGCAATGTCCATGGTGACTTCCGGAGGCTTGAGGCATCTCTTGGTCGGAATGATATCACCCTCGATCGGTATTGAGGTTCGCCTATCTTTAGTCTCCCGGTTGACTCCGGCTTTCGCAACTAATGCCGTCACTAAAGCGGGGAATGGTAGATTTCCCTTGGCATGAATGCGCCCCATGGATTGGCGGATGGCACACGGGACGTCGACCGGTTTCTTGGTCAAGATGCACCATATCAATAAGGCAAGCTCGGCGGTGATGGATGACCCATGTGTGCTCGGGAGCACGTAGTGAGCTAGAATTTGGGCCCATGCCGTAGCTTCTTGAGTGAGGTGACGGACATCTAAACCCTTGGGTCTTCGCTTTATGGTTCTCCGAATCCAATATGCGTCGGGTAAAGCAATGACGCGGAGGATTGCGCTCCAATCGAATGCGCGGTCAATGCATGTAGCTAAGACCTCTTGGTAGGCGTCATATGCATCCTGTGGCGGTGCAATTCCAAGGACCTCTCGGATGGTTTCCACTGTGACGGACACTTGTTTTCGGCGCACAAATATGGATGTGAGATGAGGTGAGTGGAAGTTGGAGTAGAATTCCACCACCCATGAGAGATTGGCCTCCGTTGGTTGCCTCAAGAGGAACCTCCATTGCCTCCGGTCAATATGTGGCATCACAATCGGACTGAGGTGAGCCGGTAAGACTAAGAGGGGTTCCGGATGGTAATTCCTTTCAATCATTCTGGAGTAAACAAGTTCGCAGTAACGGTTGGAAAACTTGTTTGAATCTTTAGGAGGGTTGTCCTTCTCTAGAACGTCAACGGGGCCCTTAGTCTTCTTCAGGAGGGGCTTGGCCGTTAGTTCTTGGCGCGCTCTATTGGAGGCCGGCTTCTTGGGGCCTTTCCCGTTGTCCCTTTTGATGACCATCCTGTAGAAGCAAGAAAGGAAAATATCAAACCCAGAGAAATGGAGGTACATGAGTTCTATGTAATGAAAAGTTATGCCATAGAATATGGGTATCTTTGTTACATGACAGCTGCAACATGTAACGAGGATAATGTGTGAAGAGCAAGGCAAATAATTTTCATGTGGTGCAAGGGTAGTTTAAGCATGCAAGGAAGAAGCATGAGAAGCATACACCCTTAGGGACCATAAATGGGAGGCAAGCCAAGAAAATGGAAAGAATGGTTTGTGGAAAGTGGGGATGCACTCAAAAGTGATTGGTGAGAGGCGAGGTAGTCACAATGAGTCCAAAATTCAAGTATGCCTTTCATCGAACACTTGGTGTGCATCCTTCAAGTAGTATGTGATTGTGTGAAAATGAGAGCAATGTAACTTTCCACAATCCATTATTAATGATTATAGTGCATATTGATTGCAAGAAAAGTAAGCAACACCATTCATCTACGCATGTAAGTGAGTTTGGGGACTAGACGCCCATGAAGAATGGGATTGAAAGAGAGGGGAGAGCAAAGACATCCCAAGGGAGTAGCTAGAGAAAGAAGGAAGAGAGAAAAAGGAAGAAAGAAATTACCTAAAAAATGGTACAACTAAATGAATAAGAACCACAAGATGGACTAAGAGGGGGCTTAGCATAATACCTTGTGAGATGGAGAAGGATGTGGAAGAAGAAGAGAAGTGGAATGAGAATGAAGGGGTAAGTGTGCCCCTCTTAAAGGTGGCGTCGAGCACCGGCGCGTGCGCGCGCGGTGCGCGCTCGCGCAGGGAGTAAGGTGGCTAGGGGTGCGCGCGCGCGCACATGTCGCGTGCGCGCCCATGCGCTTGGGTTGGGGGCACAGGAGAGGCATAGAGGTGGCCTAACTCTCTGGGAGAAGTACCAGAGATGGCTTCAGCGCGTTTTGGCGCGCGCGCGCACAGTGCGCGCGCGCGTCCTCGTGGTTGTGCCCCAGGCATGAGAGGGGCCTGGAGGGGGCTCAACTCTCTGTGAAATGGCCCAGAGAGGAGTGCAGAGTGAAAGGGCGCGTGCGCGGCAGTTGCGCGCGCGCGCATTCCGTGCTTGCTTTGGATGGACGCGTGCGCGCCAGTTGCGCGCATGCGGCAAAGGTGGTGGGCTGGTGGCTTAGTGTAGGCTTGAGAGAGGCTTAACTCTCTGTGGAATGTACTAGGGGGGGCAGCAAAGCAATCGGCGCGGACGCACGCCATGCGCTTGCGCGTCGATTGGCGGATGTCACTCATGTGCGCGGACGCGCCATGTGCGCGCACGCGCAGAGGGGTGGGTTTTTTCTAATTTTGCAAGTGGTTACACCATTTTCAACATTTCCAACCCCCCTTTCCATACAGCCACTTAAGCACTATAGCAAATGAAGTCAACAAATGAAGGGGAGTTGTCATTAAAATCTAGCTAACAAACATGAAGTCAAGTGTCTATGTACAAGTCTCAAAGGAAGATCTTACCATGGTGGGGTGTCTCCCACCTAGCACTTTTGTTTAATGTCCTTAAGTTGGACTTTCAGCAGCTTATAGTGTTTATTCAAGAGTTGCATCCCTCAAGAGGAACACTTCAAATTCCTTGGCGTTCTTTCTTTGCTCACCATGATACAATTTGAGACGGTGCCCGTTTACCTTGAAGATGTCCGGGCTTGATGGTTGGCGCAAGTGATAGACTCCATAAGGTTCTACTTTCTCCACTTGGTAGGGCCCATCCCACCTTGATCTAAGCTTTCCAGGTAGTAATCTCAACCTCGAATTGTAGAGAAGGACTAGGTCACCGGGTTGGAATTCTCTTCTCCTAATATTCTTGTCATGGATGGCTTTCAACTTTTCCTTATAGAGTCGAGAGTTGTCATAAGCTTCCAATCTCATACATTCTAATTCAGCCAATTGAAGCTTTCTCTCTACTCCGGCCCCACCCAAGCTCATATTACACTCCTTTACGGCCCAATAAGCTTTATGTTCGATCTCTACCGGTAGGTGACATGCTTTGCCATATACAAGCCGGAAGGGGCTCATGCCAATGGGTGTCTTGTAAGCCGTTCGATAGGCCCACAATGCATCGGAGAGTTTAATGCTCCAATCTTTCCTATTCGGCTTTACAATTCTTTCCAATACATGCTTGATTTCCCGGTTAGAGACTTCGGCTTGGCCATTTGTCTGAGGGTGGTAAGCCGTGGCGACTTTGTGGATGATGCCATATTTTCTCATGAGGCCGTCTATTCTTTTGTTGCAAAAGTGGGATCCTTGGTCACTTATGATTGCTCTTGGGGCGCCAAAGCGACAAATGATGTTGTTCCTCACAAAAGAATACACAACATTAGCGTCATCCGTTCAGGTGGGGATTGCCTCAACCCATTTTGACACATAATCGACGGCTAACAAGATGTAGAGAAAACCATTGGAGTTTGGAAATGGTCCCATGAAGTCGATTCCCCATACGTCAAAGATTTCGCAAAAAAGCATATTTTGTTGGGGAATTTCGTCCTTCTTGGAAATATCTCCAAACCTAATACATTGGGGACAAGATTTGCAATAGAGAGAAGCATCTTTGAGAAGAGTTGGCCACCAAAATCCGCAATCAAGGATTTTTCTTGCCGTTCTTTGGGGTCCGTAGTGACCACCTCCTTCGGAAGCATGGCAAGCGTCCAAGATGGCTTGCAATTCGGTTTGAGGTATGCACCGTCGCACTATTTGGTCCGCTCCACACCTCCACAAATAGGGATCATCCCAAATATAGTATTTGGATTCGCTTTTCAGCTTATCCTTTTTGTGTTTGTTGAGATTGGGAGGAAAAGTGCGTGAAACCAAATAGTTTGCTATTGGGGCATACCAAGGAACCACTTCCGAGATTGCATGCAAGGCATCCAAAGGAAAGGAATCATTGATAGGAGTGGTGTCGCCTTTTGTGTGTTCGAGGCGACTTAAATGGTCCGCCACTAGGTTTTGGGCACCGCTCCTATCTTTGATTTCCAAGTCAAATTCTTGTAATAAGAGCACCCAACGAATTAATCTCGGTTTGGATTCCTTTTTTGCCAACAAGTACTTTAGTGCCGCGTGATCCGAGTACACTACTACCTTGGAACCAAGAAGATAGGCTCGGAACTTGTCCAAAGCAAAAACAATAGCTAGAAGTTCCTTTTCGGTAGTGGTGTAGTTGGATTGGGCTCCGTCTAATGTTTTGGAAGCATAAGCTATGACATAGGGAATCTTACCTTCGCGTTGTGCTAACGCGGCTCCTATTGCATAATTCGAAGCATCACACATGATTTCAAAGGGTTGAGTCCAATTGGGTCCTCGTACAATAGGGGCTTGTGTCAATGCTACCTTGAGTTTGTCATATGCTTCCATACATTCTTTGCTCATCTCAAATTTGGTGTCTTTTTGTAGTAATCGAGAGAGAGGTAAGGCCACCTTGCTAAAGTCCTTGATGAATCTCCGGTAGAATCCTGCATGTCCAAGAAAAGAACGGACTTCCCTCTCGGAGGAGGGGTAAGGTAAACTGGATATGACATTTATTTTTGCTGGATCTACGGAGATGCCTTCCTTTGATACTATGTGTCCCAAAACAATGCCTTGTTTGACCATGAAATGACATTTTTCAAAATTTAAGACAAGGTTTGTTTTGGTGCATCTTTCTAAGACTTTTTCAAGGTTACCTAAGCAATGCTCAAATGACTCACCATACACACTAAAATCATCCATGAAAACTTCCATTGATTGCTCTAGAAAGTCCGCAAATAGGCTCATCATGCATCTTTGGAACGTTGCCGGTGCATTGCATAGGCCAAATGGCATACGCTTGTAAGCATACGTTCCAAAGGGGCAAGTAAATGTGGTTTTTTCTTGGTCTTCTAGAGCAATATGAATTTGGAAGTATCCGGAATAGCCATCAAGAAAACAATAGTATGATTTACCGGCTAACCGATCAAGCATTTGATCGATAAATGGTAGTGGAAAATGGTCTTTTCTTGTGGCCGCATTCAATCTTCGGTAGTCTATGCATACTCTCCAAGAATTCTGCACTCTTGTTGCTATAAGTTCACCACTTTCGTTTTTGATTGTTGTCACTCCGGACTTCTTTGGCACTACTTGGACCGGGCTTACCCATTCACTATCCGAGATAGGATAGATGATGTCCACCTCAAGTAGCTTAGTGACTTCTTTCTTTACCACCTCAAGAATAGTTGGGTTGAGTCTCCTTTGAGGTTGTCGGACCGGTCTTGCTCCTTCTTCAAGAAATATGCAGTGCTCGCATACTTGGGGGCTTATTCCCACTAGATCTGCCAAACTCCACCCAATTGCCCTTTTGTTTTTCCTCAATACATTCAGCAATTTTTCTTCTTGTTGAGGAGTTAACTCTTGTGCAATTATCACGGGTAGCTTTTGGGCTTCATCAAGGTATGAATACCTTAAGTGAGGTGGTAGTGGCTTCAATTCCATCTTCTTGTCATTCCTTGAAGTTTGAGTTTCTGGATGGCTTGTATGATGTGTGGTATTTAGTTCGCTTGACTCTTCATTTGCCTCTTTGACCATGTACTTCTCATCTAATCTTGCAAGATGCACTTCGGCTACTATGTTATCGATTGGGTCACACCGAAATAGAGAATGGTTCTCCGGTGGATGCTTCATTGCTTCCTCTAGGCTAAAGCTTACAATTCTTCCATCAATTTCAAATGAGTAGTTCCCCGAGTAAGCATCAAGTTTAAATCTAGAAGTTCTCAAGAAGGGCCTTCCAAGTAGGATAGAGGATGCTCTCTCGGTTTCGCTTGACGGCATTTCAAGGACATAGAAGTCAATCGGAAACACCAACCCCTTTATATTCACCAATACATCTTCCGCAACACCCGCTACGGTTATTATGCTTTTATCCGCTAGGACAAATCTTGCCGTCGACCTTTTTAGTGGGGGCAAGTTCAATACCCGATAAACAGAGAGCGGCATGATGCTAACACATGCTCCGAGGTCACACATGCAATCTCTAAATTGAACTCCATTGATGGTGCAAGTGACCATACAAGGGCCCGGGTCATCACACTTCTCCGGTAATGTTCCCATCAAAGCGGAAATAGAACTCCCCAATGGGATGGTTTCCAATTCAAGGATTCTATCCTTGTTTATGCATAAATCTTTGAGGAATTTAGCATATCTAGGAACTTGATGGATGGCATCGAAGAGGGGGATGGTTACCTCAACTTTTTTGAACATTTCTACCATTTTGGGGTCGAGTTCTATGCGCTTTTTTGCTTTCTTTGCAAGTGTTGGAAATGGAAGTGGTTGAGCAATTTCTTCTTCCAAGGTTCTTTTGGCCTTGGTTGTCTCCCTTGTTGGTTGGGCTTCATCTTCAACTGTGGCTTGTGGTGTCTCCTCTTCCACTACCTCTTCTATATCTATTCTCTCTTCCCCTTGGGCGGTTGTGATAGGACTTGGGTCCTTTGCTTCCTTCTCTTTTAGTTGTGTACCGGATCTAAGGGTGATGGCATTGATGCCTCCTTTTGGATTTGGTTGAGGTTGAGAGGGAATGGCACTTTGGATTGGGGGTTGAGGAGTGGGGGTCGATGGTGTGTCCATACGTGCAAGAAGAGCTTGTAATGTAGAGGTGAGGCCGGTGAGGCCGGAAGCAAGTGTGTTTTGTAATTCCTTTTGGCCTTGGATGATGGTCCGGAGTGTTTCGTCTTGGTTGGAGGGGGTGGTTGCATATGTGAGTTGAGGAGCTTGTGATTGATTGGGTGGTGGTCTTTGATGTGGTGGTTGATATGTTTGGTAGTTTCTTTGTGGGTTTTGTTGATTGTATGGTTGATTTTGTAAGTTGTATGGTCGGTTTTGTGAGAAATTTTGCGAGTTGTTGTTCCATCTTTGACCTCCTCCATTGTTGTTGTTATCCCTATTCCCTTGTTGATGATTGTCTTTCCAATTTTGATTATTGTGTCCACTTCCTTGGTTGTAGCCTCCTCCTTGATAAGGGTGCCCTTGGTTGGGATTACCTCCTTGGTAGTACCCTTGATTGGGGCGGTCATAGAAATTATGGGTGGCCGCCAAAGTGTTGTCTTCTTGAAGGTTTGGGCACTCATCCGTGTAGTGAGAGTAGCAAGAGAAAATACCACATACTCTTTGAGGGACCAATTGTTGTTGGTTGTGTTGTTGAGATGGTGGAGGGTGTTGTTGATATGATTGAGGTTGTTGTGGTTGTTGTTGATTCAATTGGAGTTGCCTCAAGACGGATGTCATCTCATTCAAGGATTGAGTTAGAGCGGTGGCTTCACTACTAGTTGAGACCTCGTTCACGGTCCTTGGACGGTTGACTCTTCGCCTCATATGTTGATTGGATTCGGCTAAGTCAATAATAAGTTGCCATGCCTCCTCCGCGGTTTTATATTTGGACAAAGAACCATTGCTAGAAGTGTCCAAGAGGGTTCTATCTTGCTCTCGCATCCCTTGACATATGTATCCAAGCAATACTTGAGTGTCGAGCATGTGATTAGGGCACGCATCTAGTAGTTTGCGAAACCGTTCCCAATACTCATATAGTGGTTCTGTCTCACCTTGCACAATACAAGACATTTCTTTCCTTAGCCTATCCATCTTTTCCGGGGGCAAGAATTTATCCAAGAATCCCCTTCTAAGTAGGTCCCAATCGGAGGTAACTTCACTAGAGAGAGTGTAGAACCATTCTTTGGCCTTGTCCTCAAGAGAGAAAGGGAAAGCAAACAACCATATAGCAACTTCATCGGAACCTTCCCGTCTAGTAGTTGAGCATATGCGATGAAAGTCCTTGAGATGTCGAATAGGATCTTGTGCGGGAAGTTCGTGAAACTTGGGTAGGAGATTGATCAAAGCGGTCTTCAATTCAAAGTTCGCATTCAAATTGGGGTGAGTTACATGAAGGGGTTGAAGGACATAATCCGGTGCACCCGCTTCCTTGATGGTAACTCTCCTTGGAGCGTCCATGGTATTAGTACCTAAAACAAAAGAAGAATTGTTAGTGAGATTGATGGGAGTATGATTAATGCCTTCGTTGAGTGACGGTTCAATGTCCACTTGTAGTAAGGTGGTTGAGGTGGTGAAAACCTCTTCACCCTTTCCAAATTTTAGCCGCCTCCGAGCTTGCCTAATATGAAACAAAGTTCGTTCTATTTCCGGATCAAAAGGGGCTAAACTCGGATTCGGTTGTGAACGCGTCATGCAATGAAGGGGAAATGGAATTCATTGTAACGATGAGGAGTTAGTCAATTGAGCAATTTACAATGAAGTGCAACTATGTACATATATACACACTTAATCCAAAACAATAACATGGCACACTAAGCAAACTCCCCGGTAACGGCGCCATTTTGACAAATAGATTTTTGCCGGTATAGAAATTATCAAATGATCAATCGTAGTATAGTCTAAACCGACGTGAAATCCTTCATCAAACAAATCTACAATCTATATCCGAGAGTACTAGTCTCCCGAGTCGTTCTCCCTTGGAATTGCCAAAGTGTGCATCTTATTGATCTAGTAAGCTTTGTTGGAATTCTTTGAAGGTTTTAGCAAAGCAATGAGAAACAAACAATCAATTATCAAAAGACTTGGCTTAGGGTTGGCATTGAAATCCTATCCTTACAGTCCATTCAATGTTGACAACAATTAGGCCTTGCTCCATTTAGTTATCCCCTAGGTATAGAGGAAGGTCAAATGAAAGTAATCAACTTGAGTCACAAGTCCTAGCTTCACCTTATGGGAATCTAGCTTTAGTGCACTCCAAGCCAACTAGCAATCCCTAATTCCAAATCAACTATTGATACACTATTCAACTTCTTCCAAAGACCAAACCTTATGCCAAGTGTGAGAATTCTACTCCATAGCTAGTGTTGTCATTTTATCAAAAATGTAATGAGCAAGAAGGAAAGTCATAGTAAAATGAGAAGAAAAGTCAAATTGAAAGTATTGCAACACAAAGATCTAACAACAAGTCTCAAAGAGTAGCAATGAAAATCCAAAATAGAGATGAAATCCAAAATTACAAAGTTGAATTCTAGATCTATGAGAATTGATCAATTGTATCTACTACTTGAAATTGGAGAAGAAAATCTATGATATGAACAAAGTGGAGTGAGAATTGTAGTGGATCTCACCAAAAAGTCATTGAAAATTCAGAAATTAGATGAGGATGAACCCTAGTGAAGCTTGGAATCTCCCTCTTCTTCTTTCCAAAAAGTGTAACTAACTCCCCTTTCTCTCCAAAAAAAAGAAAAATATCTAGATCTAGAAGAAATGAACTAAAAGTGTCCTTAACCCTTGTTCCTTTGGTCTTCTTAAGCTTTTCCCGCCAAGGTGTTTCTCCAAGGGTGGAATCCTTAACTGCCTCCACGCCTAAGTCACGTGACTTCTTAAAAAGCATATTCGCAAATCGGCGCGCACGCGCAAGGCACGCGCGCGCGCCGTTGAGACGTCTTGTAATGTGCGCGGACGCGTGATGTACGCGTACGCGCCCATGAAGATCCTGGCTTAGCCACTTCTCAAGCCGGCTCTGGGCTTTGGCTTCGCGTTGCTCTATCCGCGCGGGCGCGCCAGGTGCGCGCACGCGCCCATGCGGAAACCTTCAAAGCTTAATCCTCATGCTTCCTTCCTTTGTACCCGTCTTCCTTCTCTCTTTCGGTCCATTCCTATTCTATATCCTGAAACCACTTAGCACACAAGTCACGGCATAGAATGGCATCAAGAGAAGATTAGAAATGTATCTATTTTAGTGCAAAACAAGCATGTTTTCATTCATGAGGCAAACTAGGGGAGGAATGCAAAATCTTGTATTTTCATATGGAAAGTGTGTGGAATCATTGATAAAACCCCTGAAATCAGCACAAGATAAACCCTCAAATTGGGGTTTGTCATGGCCCTGAAAAATTTGGATGTCACGCGTACGCGTGGGCGAGGCGTACACGTGAATGGTCGAAAAACTTGGGGTCACGCGTATGTGTGGGTGACGCGTACACGTGGTTGGGTGCTCTATTTTTCAAAATTTTTCCAATTTTTTTGCACCAAACCAAGCATTCCAAACCTCCAAACAGCTACTAAAACACTATCAAACCATATTTAACATGCTAGACTCCCAAATAAACCAAAAAAAAACAAAAAATAAACATGAAATTAAATTTATTTTCCACTATTTACAAAAAGGAAAAAGTGAAAAGATGTTACCATGGTGGGGTGTCTTCCACCTAGCACTTTTATTTATTGTCCTTAAGTTGGACTTATGGGGAGCTCTCATCAAGGTGGCTTGTGCTTGAATTCATCCTTGAACATCTACCAATGCTTGAATCTCCAATAAGCTCCATCATTCAATATAAATAGGTCCAAGCTTTGACAGAGTTCTTCACAAACCATGAGCTCCCAAAGTTGATCCTCTTTGTGCGATCCGGAATCCCACACTTTGTTTTTACACCCGTCTTCAAGTTGATCATGGTGATTCTCTCCGGGTGGTTTACAAGCCGAATTCTCAATGAAGCCTCCAAATAACTTACTAGACCCATTCAATGTAGCATGACTCCAACCCTTGCAATTCAACTTTGATGCAACCATCATGAACCTATAGTGATGTTTCCAACCATTAACCATCTCTCTTTTGCTCTTAAAGCCACAAAGAGCTCTAAGTTGACGATCCGTCTCAAGCAAACCATAGTCAAGTGGGATCATAAAGCTTAGAGATAAGAGATTTACCCACTTGAATGAAAGGATGGATGGTGATGGCTTGGGGAGAGGTGTCTCCGATGACCTTGCAAGCTCCACTCCCTTATGCTCTTCCTTGACAACTTCCACCTCTTTGCAAGCTTCTTCAATTTCAACCTCTTCCTCTTGGTAGCTTTCTTCCAATTCAATCTCTTCTTCATTTCTTACCAAAGGCATGGGAGATTGTGCACATTCTTTTTTGATCTCTTTGTCAAGTCCAATGGGAGAGGATTCAATTGTAGATAAGAATTCATCAATGATTAAATCCATCTCTTGATCAACCTCTTCAAGGTCTCTAACTATAATATGCTTCGGAGGTTGTATACCCTCCTCAACATCAATATCAAGCTTCTTGGAAGAGGGTTCTATAAGTCTACATTTCCATGGACCTTCAACATCTCCTAAATCTTCAACCATTCCTTCTGGCTCAATTGTCTTAACTTCCTCCCTTTGTTGTACTTCTTGCTTCAACTCCTCTTCTCCACCTTAAAGATCCAAATTCTCCTTCACATTGTGCTCCTCAACTAATCCTCCACATTTAACTATAAGAGTATCTTGGATAGTGGAACACAATGATGCCAATTGGCTCATCACTTCGGATAAAGTAGCCATGACTTCCCCTTGCTTTTGGCAACGCGCTAGAAGTTCTTGTTGTTCTTGCATTAGGGGTTGGAGGGATTGGTCTAATGAAGGTGTGGGTTGAAGAGAGGGTTCATTGTTTGGGAAAAAGGATTCATAATTGGAAGGTGGTTCATCTTGGTAAGGTTATGGAGAAGGTGTATATTGAGGTGGTTCTTGGGAGTAATTGTGCTGGGATTGATGTGGTTCTATGTATGGTTCATATGGTTCATAAGGTGGTTGGTAACTTGGTATGATGGATAAGGATTAGGGTCATATGGAAGTGAATGGTGGTAAGGGGCTTGTGAGTAGGGTTGTTGATGGCTACGTTGAGGGAAGGGGTCATATGTATATGGTGGTTGTGGTTCACAATCACAATGAGGGTTACCACACATGTTAGATTAGTATACATCATGGTATGGCTCTTGATCATAATACATTGGTGGAGGTTGCTGCCATGAAGATTGATCATATGCTTGAGGCTCCTCCCACCTTTGGTAGTTCCATCCTTGATGCATGTTGTCATTGTAGTTTCCATTCCCTACAACATAGTTGTAACCATACTCATAGCTAAAAAGGGGTGAGAATTCATGGTAGCAAGAGCAATTAAAAATAAAAAACTAACAAAAAATAAAGAAAACCAAATCCTAAAACTAGCAAAAACTATCAAACAATCAAAAGGCATGCATATTCACAATATTCACATATATATAATAACCAATAACAAGCACACATTGCAATTCCCCGGCAACGGCGCCAAAAACTTGTTGTAGTAAAACCGTCGGCTTAGAATTCTTCTCAGAAAGAGGAAATAACTTCGTTGCAAGTATAGTTCCAAGCCAACAAGTAATAGTCAATCAAAGTTGAATTTTGGTTGTCACAAGTCCAATCCAATAAAAATAATCGAGAATATTAGTCCTGGGTCATCTTCTCAAGGAATTGCAGTGAGGTATGCATATTATTGGTTATGGTATCCAAGGGGGGTTGCAAATAAGGGGACAAGAATATAAATGACAAGAAAATGATAGCAAACAACTAAATAAAGCAAGTAATAAAAAGGGATATTCATGACAAGGATTGAGAATCTAGGCTTTCTATCCTAGTCATTAATTATCATACAATGATTAACAAGAGCTAATCCTATTTCGTCATCTCTAATATCGGAAGAAGGTACAATGTTATCTTCAACATAGGGAGAAAGTCAAATAAGACTAGTTAATCTCAATCCATAAGTCCTAATCAACTCACTAATTAAATTAACAAGAGATTAGAGTCAATGGAAACAATATTAACTAACAACTCCAGATCACCAACATGAATTGGGTGTTAATGACTCAAGAGCTCCTAATTTCTCTTTCCAAGCCAAGAATGCTTAAAAAGCTACTCTAACATCCAACCAAGCATTTTTTCAAACACTTGGAAGGCATAAAAGGAAAGCATCATAAATTGCAAGAAATAATAAAACCTACTACTACCCAATGCAAGAAAAGTAAGATTAACAACTCAATTAAACAATAAAGGAACATAAAACATAAATTACATTAAATAAAAATCAAAGTAACTAAAGTGCTCATAAACATAAAAGAGGCTCTAGGGGAAATTAACAAGAAGAAACTAAGGAATTAAACTTCTAGAGTATGAAAATGTAAAAGAAACAAGATGAAAACAAGAAATTAAACCTAAATGTAAGAGGAAAATTAACCTAAGAACCCTAATTCTAGAGAGAAGAGGGAGTTTCACTCTCTAGAAAATTACCTAAAGCATTATCCTAGCTAATCTAATTGCTACCCCCTTGACCCATCTTGAGTTTTGCATCAAATAGCCTCAGAAATGAGCTGAATTTGGGCCTAGAAAGCTCAGAAATCGCCCCCAACAAATTCACTTTAAGTGAGTCACGTGCCGCTCGTCACGTGTGCGCGTCACTTGCAAAATTCCACCTCACGTGTACGCATGAGTGATGCGTGCGTGTGGCCATGAGTGTTCTTCTCACGCATACGCGTCGGTGACGCGTGCGCATGGCCTTCAATTCTCTAAATACTCATTTCTTCATGAATTCTCCACTTTGCAACTTCACTTCTTCCATCCAATACTTGCCTTATGAAACTGAAATCACTCAACAAACATATCAAGGCATCGAATGGAATTAAGGTGAATTAAATTTAGCTATTTTATGGCCTTAAAAACATGTTTTCACACTTAAGCACAAATTTAGGGAGAATTACAAAATCATGCTATTTTATTAAATAAATGTGAGATAAGTTGATAAAATCCACCAAATTATGCACAAGATAAACCTTGCATAGAGATATCTCCCTCTATGACAATTCCAACTAAATTGCATAGATGACAGATGAGGTGTGGGAATGCCAACCTTGCATTTGTGGAAGGCTTCTCAGTATCTTGTACAGTTCTTGAGGAATCCCCTCATGTACTTCCACCTCACTTCTAATCATGATGCAATGGATCATGATGGCTCTATTAATGGTCACTTCTGACCGGTTGCTAGTGGGGATGATAGAGCCTTGGATGAGTTCCAACCATCCTCTAGCTACAGGCTTTAGGTCAAGCTTTCTTAGTTGAATGAGCTTGCCTTGGGAATCCATTTTCTACTGGGCTCCTTCAACACAGATGTCTGAGAGCATTTGATCCAGTCTCTGATCAAAGTTGACTCTTTTAGTGTAAGGATGAGGGTCTCCTTGCATCAAAGGCAAGTTGAACGCCAACCTCACACTTTCCAGGCTAAAATCTAAGATTCTCCCACGGACCATGGTGCTCCAGTTCTTTGGATTTGGGTTTACACTAGTGTTATGATTTTTAGTAACCCATGCATTAGCATAGAACTCTTGCACTATTAAGATCCCAACATCTTAAATCAGATTGGTTAGAACTTTCCAACCTCTTCTCCATATCTCTCTTCAGATTTCCGGATACTCATTCTTCTTGAGCCTGAAAGGGACCTCAGGGATCACTTTCTTCTCTGCCACTACTTCATAGAAGTGGTCTTAGTGAGCTTTGGTGATAAATATCTCTATCTCCCAAGGCTCAGAGGTGGTGGCTACTGCCTTTCCTTTCCTCTTTCTAGAGGATTCTCCAACTTTGGGTGCCACGACTGGTAATGAAAAGCAAAAAGCAACGCTTTTCTCACACTAAACTTAAAAGATTTGCTCGTCCTCGAGCAAAAATAAAGAAAAGAGAAGAATGGAGTAGAAGAAGAAGAAAATAGAAGGAGATAGAGGGAGAGAGAGGGCTCGGCCATGGGGCTTATGAGTGTATGAGAGGTTTGTGTATGAAGGGTGATGAAGAGGGGTATTTATAGGAGTGGGGTAGGGTTAGGTTCGGCCATGGGATGGGTTTTGGGTGGGAAATTTGATTTTGAATTGGGTGGGGGTTGGTGGGAGTTATGATGATTTTGGGGAAGTGATATGGATGTGATTGGGCTAGCATTTATAGGGAAGTGTGTATGGGGAGCTGTGAAAGTAGGTGGGGTAGGTGAAGATGCTATGGAATCCACTAGTCCTAAGAGGCAAGGGAATTTAGATTCGCTGCCCTCTACACTAGCATTTGAACGCCCAGGGTCTGCTCCCTGGCTGGCGTTCAACGCCAGCAATGCTGCCCATTTGGGGCGTTGGACGCCCATTGAAGAACTGAAGATTGATGGTTTAGAAGTTATAGTAAACTCTTGTTGCAAGTATAGTTACTAAACCAAGCAATCAACCTTTCTTACAAAAGTTTTGGTTGTCACAAGTAACAAACCCCTTTAAAATTAATAACCGAAGTATTTAAACCTCGGGTCATCTTCTCAAAGAATTGCAGGGAAGTATGTTCTTATTATTGGTTATAAGTCTTGTAAATTGGAGGTTTTAAAAGTAAGGAACTAGTATGTTAAATGATAAGAAAAATAAAATAGTAATAATAAAATAAACTCTTGGTAAGGTATTAGAATCGGAAGTCCTATCCTTATCAATTGTGATGAGAATTGGATTTTAATCTCACTTTGTTAACCTCTAACTATGAAGGTAAATCAAGTGGATTAATTAGCTTAATCCTCAGGTCCTAGTCAATTCCTATAGAAAGACTAGAGTTATTGGAGCAACTCCCAATTTCAACCACTGCTTTATTTGACAGCTCAAGCGTTACCAATTACTTAACCCAAGCCAAAAGGAAAAAAGTAAATCTACTGGAATAAAAATGTCTTCAGATTGGAAGCAACAGTAACATAAATAAAAGAGAGCAATAATAAACTGAAATACCTCAAATAACATTAATTAAGAGAATTATCTATAACATAGAAAAATACATAAATTAAATTGAGAAGATAATAAAAAGGAAAGTTGAACCTGATAAAAAGGGACAATCATGAAAGCAAGAAAAATCCTAAATCCTAATCCTAAGAAAGAGAGGAGAGAACCTCTCTCTAAAAACTACATCTAAAGCATAATAATTGTGAATTATGAGCTTGTGATTATGAATGAATGGATTCCCCCACTTTATAGCCTCTAATCTATGTTTTCTAGGCCGCAAACTGGGTCGAAAACAGCCCAGAAATTGCTGGAGAAGAAATCTGCCACGCTGATTTTTGCCACTGCGATGTGTCCGCGTGGAGCACGCGTTTGCATCATCTAGCTTCAGGGAAACTATGACATATGATATATCAAATCGAAGCCCCAGACGTTAGCTTTCCAACGCAACTGGAATTGCGTTGTTTGGACCTCTGTAGCTAAAGTTATAGCTGTTTGAGTGCGAAGAGGTCAGGCTGACAGCTTTGCAGTTCCTTCAACTTCTTGTATTCCTTCTATTTTTGCATGCTTCCTTTCCATCCTCTAAGCCATTCCTGCCCTATAAACTCTGAAATCACTTAACACACATATCAAGGCATCTAATGGTAATAAGAGAGGGTTAAACATATCAAAATTAAGACTAAAGAAGCATGTTTTCAATCATAGCACAAAATCAGGAAGGAGAATGTAAACTCATGCAAATAGTATGAATAAGTGCGTAAAGAGTTGATAAAAATCACTCAATTGAGTACAAGATAAACCATGAAATAGTGGTTTATCAACTTCCCCACACTTAAACATTAGCATGTCCTCATGCTAAGCTCAAGAGAAGCTATAAAAGGAGTGAAGAGGAATGATAGAATGTATGAAATGCAACCTATCTGTATGAATACAACTACATGCAAAATGTTTCTACCTACTTGGTTAAAAGTAAATAAGCTCTTCAAGACAAACATAAATTAGATTTCACTAATTCAAATCATACAATAAAAAGCAAATAAACTTGTAAGAAGATAGCTCATGAAAGCAGGGAACATAGAATTAAGCACTGAACCCTTACTGGTAGTGTATATCACTCTAACTCTCAAGTGTCTAGGGTTAATCACTCTACTCTTCTCTAGTCATGCTTTCTAAACTTTGTTCTTCATCTAACCAATCAACAAAAATTTAATGTACCAATGCAAACATCATGAGGTCTTTCCAAGGTTGTAATGGGGCTAAGGTAAGGGTGAGGGTATATATATATGGCTAAGTGAGCTATAAATTGAATCTTTAATTAACCTGAACTTTCACCTAACATACATATACTCTATATAATTCTAATTCATGCCTAGCTACCCAAAATTCCCACTTTTGCATCACACACTCATGTATCAACTTTTCTTTTTAATTTATCACATGTGCATTGATCTTTTATTATTAAGCTTAGCATTGGGGTAATTTTGTCCCCTTATTTATTTACTTATTTATTGTATATATATATATATATATATATATATATATATATATAATATATATATTTTCTAACTTTTTTTTTGAACATGAAAATAAACATAGCTTATCAATGCACATGGATTTTTAATTTTTTTATAGTTTCACATGAGTAGGTACCCAAATTCCTAATATTTTATCAAAGTAAAAATATAATACATTCCCTTATTCACCCATGTTCCCACAATTTCCCCACATTTAGTTGATGCACAATCTCTATCTTAAACTAACCAAAGATTCAATTGGGGTATTTAATTTGTTTTTTTGCTTAAGGCTAGTGATGTGGTTATAGAATAAAGGGGGTTAAAAAGCTCAAAGTGGCTAACAAGGATAATTTAAAGGGTAGGCTTATTTGGGATAAGTGAGCTAAACAAGTAATGGCCTCAATCATATGCAAGCATGTAAATACACTAAATATTGGACATATAGACTGAAACAAAGTAAAGATTGCAATCATAGAGAAGAGAACACACAAGAATAAAAATTTTATGGTTAAATAATGTAACCATATAAATAAGCTCAAAATCTCACAGGTTGTGTGTTCTTAGCTTTTTAAACTATGTTCCAAATATAACTTCAAACAATTTTAACACAAAAGTTTTGATTTAAATTAGTGAAAATTTTCAAAAATAATAAGGTCTCAAAAAGAAACTTATTACTTTAACCAAGTAGTAACTAAATGCATAAAATCAAACAAACATGCAATTGAACATGCAAATGTAACAACTAATTTAACAAAGAAAATTTAAACATTGGTGTTGAGACAGGAAGGTACTAACCCACGGAAGTCGGTATTGACCTCCCCACACTTAAAGATTGCACCGTCCTCGGTGCATGCAGAGATGTACAAGTGGATGGGGGTTGTGGTTCCTCAGCTGGGGCTCTTTTTGTTCCTTTCCTTGCCAGTGGTTTGGGAGTAGCTTTCTCTTTACCCTTCTTGGTGGCCATCCTGAAAAGGGAAAAAGAAAGTAACTTTTAAAGCTAAGGGTTCGAGCAAGGAAGAGAGTGGGAAAGGCGGTAATCAATGCACATTAAAAGATGAATGATGTTAACACATGGTCTTGACTACATGTGAAAAATCATCAATGGAGATATAGCAAGTGCATGTAATGAAAATTAAATGCAAGATGTTTATTGACATGCTGACAAAGGCATGAGTAGCATAGATCAAGCATTCAATGTCCAAGTTAGATTACCAAGTCTTTCAAACAAACAACATGTTTGAAATAACAATTATATTTAATTAATAAAATATAAAAAGAGTTTTGTGAAAAGCAAGCATTTAGAGTAGTAGATAGAAAGAAATCGAAAAATAGTGCACAATGCCATACAGGCTTTTTCACAAACACATAGCAAGTATGGTAAATAAGCTATTGAAAGTATTAAATTGAACATGCAAGCAACCCTTTAAAAAGTAATATATAATTGTCAAACAATTCCTGTAATAATCCATAAGCAAATCATAAGAAATAATAATGACCCAAATAAATTTCCAACACCAATTAAAAGAAAAAAAAAAGAAGGAAAGAGAAAATATGCATAAGAAAGTAATAAGAAAACATGAATAAAAGAAAAGAAATAATAATGAAGAAGTAGAGAGGAGAGGAGAAAAGAACCTTGATAATGGATGTAAAAAGAAAAGAAAAATGGAAAAGTAAAAATAGAGAAGGAAGAAGAGAAAAGAAAGAAATAATAATAAGGGAAAACAAAAATAAGGATTTGGGGAAAAAAAAGATGAGATATTTTGGCAAATTAGGGTAAGCTGTGCGGCGCAAGCGACGCGGACGCATGGGGGACGTGTTCGCGCAAATTGCGCTTATACGGATTGACGCGGTCGCGTCGATCACGCGGTCGCGTGACTCGTTTTTGTGCTACTGGCGCGAGGGCAGCCTCGCGATTGCACAACTTTTAGTTCAAAAACTCATTAGTGCCAAATTTTGGGTGATGCGATCGCGTGGTAGACGCGGTCGCGTGGGTGGCCAATACTGGGCTATGACGCGGACGCGTGGGGCACGCGGTCGCGTCGTAGGGCTTGTGCGTTTAGCATCAGTCCAGCCCTACTCCAGCACAACTTTCGGCTATACACCCTTTTCACGTCGATTTCCAGGTCACGCGTCCGCATGAGTGACGTAGACGCGTGGGAGGCTCTTTTGCCACATGACGCGGACGCATCAGGGACGCGGTCGGTGGGTCAAATTATGCTAAACGCGCACCTCCAGCCACGCTCTTGCATGACTCTCTGTTCAATTCTTTTCTTCCCAACGCACTAGTAACGCGGACGCGTCAGCAACGCTGCCGCGTCGCGTGCGTGTTTTTTTTTTTTATATGCAATTATGCAATTATGCAGTATGCAATGTGATAAACCCATATTTCATGAGTTCTTTTGTGATTAATTAGAGTGATTTATTCAACTCTTCACCTACTTATTCACATTAATTGCATGGTTTTACCTTCCCTTCCTTATTATGTCATATTGTGAAAAACATGTTTCCTAAGCTTTAAAAATTAATTATTTTAATTACCTTTATTTCCATTCGATGCCGTGATTAGTGTGTTGAGTAGTTTCAGATTTTTAAGGCAAAATGACTTGAAGGATGGAAAAGGAAACATACAAAAGTGGAAGGAGAAAGCAAAACGGAGCTTTGAAGGGAACTGGTATTCACGCGATCACATGGATGAAGCGATCGCGTGCCAGAAGCAAAGAAGCAGCGACGCGGCCGCATGACTGATGCGACCGCGCGCCTTAAGCAGATCGCATATGACGCGGTCGCATGACTGACGCAACCGCGTGGCAAGGAAAAGCTCCAAATGGCGCGACCGCGTGACCCACGCGGACGCGTGACAGAGGCCACGTATAAGAATTTACAGAATACGCCCCCAGCGAATTCTGAAGCCCGTTTTGGCCCAGATCCAAGTACAGACAGCATAGACCAGAGGTTATAAAGTGTGGGAATGCACCCATTCAAAAGGGAGCTCGCCAATTTCTAGTTTTCATGATTTAGATTTAGTTTAGAGAGAGATTCTCTCTCTCTCTTAGGATTTAGGACTTCTTCTTGTTTTGGGAGTAACTTTGGATCCAGGTTTTAATGTTCTTTTATTTTAGTTCTACATTTATTTGTTCCAACATTTGAATTGATTATTATAATTTGATTTATGAATTATTCCATGTCACAGATTGTTCTTTGAATTAATGATAATTGAGGTATTTTCAGTTTATGATTGTTCTCTTTGATTTAAGTTACCATTGCTTCCCATCTAAGGATATTTTTATTATTCCAGCAATTTTACTTTTCCCCCTTTTGGTCCTGGTTAAGAATTCAGTAACTCAACAGTTATTAAACTCAACATAACTGATAATCGTTATCTTGCTAATTGAGCTGAACTTAAATAATCCCAACCTTTTCTTAGGAAATAATTAGGATTCAAAGGTCAATTTAATTAGTCCCTTAACTTTCCTTTGCCCTGGTAAAGGTTGACCAAGTGGAATTAAGATACAACTTTCATTATTGTTGAGAGAGATAACTAAGTTGGACTTCTAATTTCCCTTATCTTGCCAAAAGTTGTTTCACTGTTATTATTTATTTTTAATTGCCATTTAATTCACTCGTCATTTAAATTACTTGCTTCTCAACTTCTAAACCCCGATTACAACCTTTATAGCCAATAATAAGAACACACTTCCTCGCAGTTCCTTGAGAAGACGACCCGAGGTTTGAATACTCGATTAACAATTTTTAAGGGGTTTGTTACTTGTGACACCCAAAACGTTTGTACGAAGGGATTTCTGTCGGTTTAGAGACTATATCTACAACGCGACTGTTTTTATGATATTCTTTACTGGCAAAAAAATCCCAACGTCAAAATGGCGCCGTTGCCGGGGAACTGCTAACGTGTGCCTTATTATTGGTTATTGTAAATATTTTTCTTTTGCTTGTTTATTTATTTTTGTTTTTCCTTTTTATCTTTATTTGCTACTATGAACTCTCACCCCCCTCGCTTTGAGTTTGGTTCTAATATTGTTAAAGGAAATAGAAGTTACAACAGGAATGTGCATCAACGTCAGACCAATCAAGGATGGATAGAACCAAGAGGATCTAATCAACCCTTTTGGCAGCAACACCCTCCGAGATATCCTAGGCAAAGACCATTCTACCGTGCATACCCAGCTAAAAGACATGGTGGACAACCTTGTAACTACCAACAAGCCCCACCCCGTGCATATGAACCATCCTTTCAACATAACCTCGAACCACCACACTCACAAGCTTCTCTTCACCATTCGCCATCATATGATCCTTCCTTACCCCAATACCAATCCAATCGTTCCCAATCATCACCACTTTCCTTTGTATCATGTCCAAGTCTGGCAAACCGCGAAGCAGAGGATCGCCTAAAAGAAACAGTGAGTAAATTTCAAACAACCATTCAACAACTGGAGCAAGCACTAACTCAATGGGCCACTAGACGCTCAAATATACAAGGACCAACCACAGCTCCATGTGGATAGCCCGATGAAGAGCGTAACATGAAAGAAATACTAGAGACTCCAGTGGACAAGACAGAGAATGAATTCGTACTAGAACAAGTGGAAGAAGCTGTCATTGTTCAAGTAGAAGAGTTGGTTGAAGATCTAGGAGATGCTGAACTTCCTTGGGAATCCAGAATTGAGGAAAACTCTGTCCAAGATGCTACAGTTGATGCTAAGGAGGATACCGTACAATCTCCAAGGCAAGTCGTTTACGAAGAATCAGACGGAATAACCCAAGAAGCAAATTTCCTTGATGATGATTGTCACAAGTCTAGTTCTCCTAGTGATGAACTTGCGCCCACAAGTGAATTCTCTGAGATCGAAGAATTTTTCCCAAGTGAATATGAGGATGATGCGGAGGTAGATTTCTCTCAACCTCCAATCTACGACTCAAGTGATGAGGAAGACACTGAAGACTTTGACCAGGACACAGATACAATTGAAGATCTTTCTAAAGAAATGGAAGAATTCACAGAAGAGCACAAGGAAACAGAACTTGCAGAACCACCAAAAACACCTATCCCAAGGCCATTACCACCTAATACAAGCTTCAAGTGGGTACAATCCTTAACTTATAATTTTACTTATTCACTTGAATATGGTTTGCTCGAAACAGATGGCCAACTTAGAGCTCTCTGCGGCTTTAAGAGTAAGAGGGAAATGGCTCGTACTCAGAGCTGGTGCACAAGGTTCAATAAGGTTCCACGCTTCACTTCAAAGTACACGGATTGGTATCATGCTCAATCACATGGATCACGGAAGACGTTTGGTCACCAAGTTGAGATTCTACTTCTTAACCCGCCCGAATGGAGACATGTAGATCAAGACGGAGGCGGATTTAAAAGCAAGGCTTGGAATCCTGGAGTTTATTCTGACATTTGTCATCCCGGGAGCCTAACAATATATTTAAAGTTGTTCGGAAGCTTTGCGTGATTAGTTTGGGACCCCGGAGGCTATTGGCATTCCAAGCACTGGTGGAAATTTTTGGACGAATTTAAACATAAGCCACCATAGCAGGATACTACTCCAATGTCCAACTTAAGGACTTTAACTAAAAGTGTTAGGTGGGAGACAACCTACCAGGGTATGGTCGCTTCTTTTTCGATTTATTTCTTGTTAATTGCTTTCATTTTTCCTTTTTCATTTTAATTTATTAAACCTGGAATCATGCATAACATTCTTATTAATCATTGCATTCTGCATTTTTCATGCACAAAAAAAAGGGGATGCACGACGCGACCGCATGCCCCATGCGATCGTGTCATATCGCGGAAAACACCACCCGCGCGACCGCGTGACCCACGCGGCCGCGTGATATATATATTGGCGTAAGATCCAACGAACAGAAAGTTAGGCTGGAATCGTGCGGCCCCTGTGCGTTTCGCACAAATTGGCCCACGCGATCGCATGTCCCATGCGACCGCGTCACTTGCACAAATACCAATCCCACGCGACCGCGTGAGTAACGCAATCGCGTCGTATGGATTGCACATCACCCCAAAAGGAGACAGAGAGTTGCGCTAAAACGGCGCTGGAGTCGTGCGTTTAGCACAAATTCCAGCGACGCGATCGCGCGACCCACGCGATTGCGTCACCCTTCTTTCTCCCCCTCTCATGCGATCGTGCACCCCACGCGATCGCGTCACTCCCATTTTCGTCCCAACCACGCGACTGCGTGCCCCACGCGGCCGCGTGGATTCGAAAATATAACCCCCCCAGCTCGCGAACCCTATCAGTCGCGAGCCCCCCCACCCCAAACCCTCTTCTCCCTCTCTACTCTCTCTCCCTCCAACCACCACCCAGCACCACCCAGCCGCCACCGCCGGCCACCCAGACGCCGCCGCCACCCCGTACGCCGCCGCCCCAACCCTCTCCCCTTCTCTCTTCTTCCTTCTTCCTCTCTCCCCCCTCTCCACCACAACTGCCTCCGCGATCACCCCCCCCACCGTCGGCCACCCAGCCGCGCCCCCCTCTCTCTCCGCCACCCAACTACACCCCCTTCTTCTATCACCAACCCAAAACCCTCGCCGCCACTGCCCCCATCAGCAGCCACCACGACGCCGTGCACCACCACCGCGCCAGACGCCGCCACAGCCACCTTCTTCCCTGTTCTACCCCTTCCGCTTACCAGGTTCCGCAACACGCAATCCTTTTTATCCATTCGTCACTTTTCTGTATTTTTTATTCCGTTTATGTTCATGATTAGGATAGCTAGACTTGCATGTTGTAGTGGATTTTTAGGTTGTTAGGTAGCTTAGGCTGTGTTTAGTGGATCTAGGTCTGTTTACTTGCACTGTTCTTACTTCTGTTTTATCCTGTGTGCAAATATGTTGCTGCTATAATCATGTTTCATATGCTGCTTTCTTGTATGTTGCTGCTGTTTACATTGAGTTTTTATGTTTATTTTATATCTATGTACATGCAGCTTGATTTTTTAATTCATATGAACTGATATGATTGCTGTTTATTTTCTGGGACAATCCAATTTCAGCCGGAATGCTGTCCAAATTTTTTTTTAAAAAAAAATTGTTTTCATTCATGTTTTGGTTTGGCATTTCTGAAATCTATTTTACTCTACTTTACCCAAACCATTACATGAATGCTATGGCAGACTTTCTTATCCTCTTTGATTTCCTGGTTCATAACCTGCATTTGTGATTCACTGATTCCAATTTCTGATTTCTTTATTTCTATTCGAATCAGCATCACCCTGTTTTCTTTATTCGATTATGAGTACTTCCATTCTTACCTGTGAATCCTTGTTATATGGAATTTTTTCTATGCCACTTACTTTCCTAACTCACTAATTTTAATTTACTAATTTCTTTTTACCATACTAACCTTCTTGATCTCTTTTCTGATTACTTTTACTTCCTCTAACTTTCTCACTATGGCATATTGATTTTTTTTCTTTCCATTTAACATTAATTTAATCACATTTCAATTGCTCATTCTATTTCTCCCTTACCGCTTTCAGTTTACTTTGTTTAATTGCCTATTTGCTTTCCTATTTTTTTATCCATTCCTGGTTTTCTATTTTTCAGGATGTCTGCCACACAGAGGAAAGGAAAAGGCAAGGCTACTGGCAAGCGCAAGAGAGAAGATTCCTCCCAGTTCATCATTGCTCTAATGCACGATTTCTCATGGCAGGAGAAGAACTTTACACAGCAGGAAAAAGCTGACCAGCTGCTCCCTTTGACTGATCCTATAAAATTTGCAAACCGGTACTGTGAGCTGAAGTACCCGACTTTTGCAAACTTCAGAAATCTATACCTGGAACGTACCTTGAAGATTCCAGAAGCCCTCCAGCAATACACTACTGAGCAAATCAAGCAACGGGGCTGGTTCTTTCTGGTGAAACCACTAACAGAGGTCAATGCATCTTGGGTCCGGAAATTCTATTGCAACTACTACCTTACTACCCTAGATGCAGTGAACCTGAGAGGAAAGAAAATTCTGGTCACTGAGGAGGCCATCGAGACCATTCTCCAGCTCCCAGCCAAGTCCGATCAGCTAGATGGTTTTGCACAGGCTGAGGAGGACATGGGCCAGATGCGGTTTGATTGGAACGCCGTAAAGACACAGATAGCTCTTGACGCTGCTGTTCCTTGGGAGATGGGTCAGAACACCACTATGCCTAGAGGGATCAAGAGAGTGTACTTGAATGATGAGGCTCGGCTATGGCATCAGATCTTGAGTAATTTTGTGATGCCGAGTACTCACGAGACGGAGATCCCGGCTACCATGATCACCCTCCTTTGGTGTGTGCTGGAGGGTAAGGTCCTTTATCTGCCACGTTTCATTCGGCACTATATGGCCAGGGTCCACGTCCACGGCACCCTCCCTTTTCCGTATCTGATTACACAGCTAGGCCGTCGAGCTGACGTGCCATGGGAGGATGCCGATGAGAGACCACCAGCGGCGGATTGCAGGAAGATCATTCCTCACAGTAGGAACTTCCTTGCTTTGGGCTACAGACCACCACCTGTCACTGCTACTGATGAGACAGCCCCTCCGTCTGCTGGACCCTCTTCATCCACAGCTGCCACAGCTGCCCCTGCTGCCACCACTGTACCTCCACCTGCCTCTGAGCTAGTTTATCACCTAGTGCACCGTCTATTCCGCCAGCTTGATCAGATGGAGCACCGTAACAGGCGCCGGTATGAGAGATTGGAGCGCCGCAGCAGGCGACGCTATTACCATCTAAAGCTGCTGATCAGACAGGGGGCCGACATCCCCTCCGAGCCCGACACACCATCAGAGCCATCAGAGGAGGAGGAGGATGAGCACGAGGAGGAGCCTCATTCCCAGGTGGAGACTCATCAGCAGGCAGGCACAGAGCACGCCACCCCACAGCAGGAGGCCCCACATCAGCTTGAGGCTGCAGATCTGGAGATCCCGCTCCAGTCAGTCCCTCTTCTACAGCAGCCAGACTCTCAGCCCACAACCGCCACAGAGACCCCAGCTACCATCCCTCCCAGTGATGACACTCCTTCACACCCGACTTGATTGAGCATCGAGGACGATGCTTCATTTTAAGTGTGGGGAGATCGCCATCTCTGGCGTTTATTTTGGTGAACTACTACATACTTTTTCTTTTATTTTGGATATTTTTCTGTATTTTTTTCTCTTTTTCTTGTACTGTTATTTTCTGAGTACTTATACATTGCTACTTGTGTATTTTACTCTATTTTCTGCATTTTGCATTTTTTGTTCACATTTTAGTTATTTAGTTTAGTTTGCAATTCTGATTTATTAGTGGATCAATTAGTATAGTTTACCCTTTTTACATAAGATAGCTTAATTATAGCTTAGTTTAAATTGACAAATATAAAAAGAGTAAGCTAGGAACTTGAACATAATAGATTTAGATCCATAAAACCTTGTATATATAGCATTACATGATGTAGTTAAACTGACAACATTTCATCAAGGAGAAACATTAAAACTTCAAAGGCTACCCTAAATTACTTTTTAAGAGAATAATGAGAATTTTTAACTAAACCTGCATGACATACATAAGTGATAAATGATTTTTCAGCTAGAGAACACATAGCCTGTGAGTTTTGAGCTTAACTGTATGGTTACATTCAAACCATAATTTTTATTCCTGTGTGTTCCGACCTTCTTTCTTATTCTGGTGTTCTTTACTTTGTTTTAGTCTATATGTCTGATTATAGAATATAGGTACATCTCAAAATAATGATTGAGGCCATCATTTGATTTTAGCTCACTTACCCCAAATTATCCTACCTTTTACATCACCCTTGTTAGCCCCTTGAGCCTTTAAAAACCCCTTTATTCTATTTAGCCAAATTACTAGCCTTAAGTAGAAAAACAAAAGAAATTCCCAAGTGAATCCTTGGTTAGCTTAATATAGAAAATCTTTAATAGAGTTAAATATGGGAAACCTTTTGGAAACATGGATGATAGAAACAAAAGGTAGAAAAGTTAAAAGAAATAAAATAAATTTGGGAAGCATATTCATGAGAAAATCAAAGTGCTTAAATTACCATGTGTATTCAAAAAAAAAAGTTAGTTTTCAAGCATGTAAATAAGGGGATACAAAAAGGACTCCCCAATGCAAAATAAAAAGCAATGCACATGGAATAAAAACAAGAATTGAAACATGAGCATGTGACATCAAAAGTGAGAAAATAGGGAAAATAGGTAAAGAAGCATTGTTTTACTAAGTATGTATGTTAGGTGAGATCTTAATCTAATTAAGGATTCACTTATTAGCTCACTTAGTCTTATACATATATCCTTACCCTTTGCCTTGACCCCATTACAACCTTAATTAAAGACCTCATGAGTTTTGGTATGACTATGTTCTATAATTGTTGATTGGTTAGACGAAAAACAAGGTTATAGAAAGAAAGAATAAAAAAGAAGAATAAAGTGATTAACCCAATAAACACTGAGTGATTTGAGAGAAAACACAAAATCCAGTGAGGGTTCAAAAGCTCATTAACATTTATCTCTAATTGTCTTGCAAGTTTTTTTCTCATCTCATTTGCTTTATTATTTGAGGGTTAGCTATATATGTATATATATCTCCTTGAGAATGTGAAATAATTTGACTACATGTAGGCTTTATATATGAGTGGATGAATTAGAATTGCATGACTCATTAGGTAGATGCATTTAGCATAGGTTGCATTTCATAACATTCCATCACTCTAACCTTAATTATTTACCTTGGATTTAGCATGAGGACATGCTAGTGTTTAAGTGTGGGGAGGTTGATAAACCCATATTTCATGAGTTCTTTTGTGCTTAATTTGAGTGATTTATTCAACTCTTCACCTACTTATTCAAAGTAATTGCATGGTTTTACCTTCCCTTCCTTATTATGTTATATTGTGAAAAATATGTTTCCTAAGCTTTAAAAATTAATTATTTTAATTACCTATATTTCCATTCGATGCCGTGATTAGTGTGTTGAGTAGTTTCAGATTTTCTAAGGCAGAATGACTTGAAGGATGGAAAAGGAAACATACAAAAATGGAAGGAGAAAGCAAAACGGAGCTTTGAAGGGAACTGGTATTCACGCGATCGCATGGATGACGAGATCGCGTGCCAGAAGCAAAGAAGCAGCGACGCGGCCGCATGACTGACGCGACCGCGCGCCTTAAGCAGAACGCATATGACGCGGTCGCATGACTGACGCAACCGCGTGGCAAGGAAAAGCTCCAAATGACGTGACCGCGTGACCCACGCGGACACATGACAGAGGCCACGTATTAGAATTTACAGAATACGCCCCCAGCAAATTCTGAAGCCCTTTTTGGCCCAGATCCAAGTACAGACAGCATAGACCAGAGGTTATAAAGTGTGGGAATGCACCCATTCAAAAGGGAGCTCACCAATTTCTAGTTTTCATGATTTAGATTTAGTTTAGAAAGAGATTCTCTCTCTCTCTTAGGATTTAGGACTTCTTCTTGTTTTGGGAGTAACTTTGGATCCAGGTTTTAATGTTCTTTTATTTTAGTTCTACATTTATTTATTCCAACATTTGAATTGATTATTAGAATTTGATTTATGAATTATTCCATGTCACAGATTGTTCTTTGAATTAATGATAATTGAGGTATTTTCAGTTTATGATTGTTCTCTTTGATTTAAGTTACCATTGCTTCCCATCTAAGGATATTTTTATTATTCCAGCAATTTTACTTTTCCCCCTTTTGGTCCTGGTTAAGAATTCAGTAACTCAACAGTTATTAAACTCAACATAACTGATAATCGTTATCTTGCTAATTGAGCTGAACTTAAATAATCCCAACCTTTTCTTAGGAAATAATTAGGATTCAAAGGTCAATTTAATTAGTCCCTTAACTTTCCTTTGCCCTGGTAAAGGTTGACCAAGTGGAATTAAGATACAACTTTCATTATTGTTGAGAGAGATAACTAAGTTGGACTTCTAATTTCCCTTATCTTGCCAAAAGTTGTTTCACTGTTATTATTTATTTTTAATTGCCATTTAATTCACTCGTCATTTAAATTACTTGCTTTTCACCTTCTAAACCCCGATTACAACCTTTATAGCCAATAATAAGAACACACTTCCTCGCAGTTCCTTGAGAAGACGACCCGAGGTTTGAATACTCGGTTAACAATTTTTAAGGGGTTTGTTACTTGTGACACCCAAAACGTTTGTACGAAGGGATTTTTGTCGGTTTAGAGACTATATCTACAACGCGACTATTTTTATGACATTCTTTACTGGCAAAAAAATCCCAACGTCACAATGCTAATGTAGATGCTATGAATAATTCCAGGTTCAATGAAATTAAAATAAAATAAAAACAAACAACATGAAATAAAATTGAAAAAGAAACGATCATACCATGGTGGGTTGTCTCGCACCTAGCACTTTTAGTTAAAGTCCTTAAGTTGGACATTTGATGAGCTTCCTGTTATGGTGGCTTATGCTTGAATTCATCCAAAAATCTTCACCAGTGTTTTGAATTCCAACAGCCTCTGGGGTCCCAAACTAGGCACGTAAAGCCTTTGAGTAGCTTCAAATAGATTCTTAGGCTCCCGGGGTGCTGGATGTCAGAACAGATTCCAGGATCCCAAACCTTGCTTTTGCACCCGTCTTCTTGTTGATCATCATGATTCCATCCGGGTGGCAAGCAATCTGAATTCTCACTAAAGCGGCCAACCAACTTCCTAGACCCATTCAGTTGAGCTTTACACCAACCTTTGCATTTAAACTTTGAGTATGCAACCATGTTGAACCTTGTGTGACAACACCAACCACTAACCATCTTCCTCTTGATCTTAATACCACAAAGAGCTCTAAGTTGATCATCCGTCTCTAGTAGCCCATATTCAAGTGGGAAGGTAAAGGTCAAGGATAAGAATTTTACCCACTTGAACGTTGTGTTGGACTGTAATGGCCTTTGGAGAGGTGTTTCTAATGAACTTGCAAGCTTCACTCCCTTGTGCTCTTCTCTGACAACTTCCACCTCTTTGCAAGTTTCTTCAATATCAACCTCTTCCTCTTGGTAGCTTTCTTCCAATTCAATCTCTTTTTCATTGCTCACCAAGGGCATGGGAGGCTGTACTTCTTCTTCTTTAATCTCCATCTCTTGATCAACCTCTACAAAGTCTTCAACCATGATCTGCCTTGGAGGTTGTACGCTCTCCTCATCAACATCAAACACCATGGAAGGAGGCTCTGTGACTGGACTTTCCAATGGAGGTACATCATCTCTTAAGTCTGCAACCACTTCTTCCATTTTAATAATTGCTGCTTTGTCCAGTTGTTTAAGTATAAAATCGTACTCATCCTCAATGATTTTCTTTCCATAACAACTCCTTTCAACCACTCTTTCATCTTCAAGGGTCTCTCCTGCCTTTACCCGTAGGGCCTCCTCTAGCTCCTTATGAAGTATGGATTCGCGAAGATGATTCCTTCTTTCCTGTTCCGTATCAATAGCATAATTGGGGTCATCTTGCTCTTGGATTGATGGATGTCGGTGCTCTCCCATGGAGGGTGGTGATGGGATGAAAAGATCATTATGTGGTTGAAAAGGAAGTGCACTAGAGCTTGAGGGTTGAATATTGGAGGTAGAGTGTTGGTTCATGCGGGATATAAGATTTTAGAGTGTAGAGGTGAGACCAATGATGTTAGAGATGAGTGTATTGTTATCCAACGGAGGTTGGGATGGATCTATGTATGGTTCATTTGGTTCATAGGGTGGTTGGTATGGTGGATGTGGGTTAAGGTCATATGGAGGTAAATGGTGCAAAGGGGCTTGTGAGTTTGGTGGTTCAAAGGTATGTTGGGGAGGTGGTTCATAAGCATATGATGGGGGTCCATCATATCTATCATCTTGGTATGCTCTCTGGAATGGCTCTTGACCATAGTAGTTTGGTGGTTGTTGGTTGTCACGGAAGGGTCCACCATAACTGTTGTCTTGGCATGCATTGTAGGATGGTCGTTGTCCATGGTATCTTGGAAGGTGATGTTGCCTAAAGGATTGATCAGATCCTCGTGGCTCCTTCCATCTCTGATTGTTTTGACCTTGATGCATGTTCCTGTTATAATTTCCATTCCTTGCAACAGCATTGGAACCAAACTCAAAGTGAGAGGGGTGAGAACTCATAATAGTAAATAAAAATTAAAAACGAAAATAAAAACAAATTTTAAATTAAAAGGTTATTGAAATTTAAATTTTGAATTTGAAAATTAAATTTTGAAATTTGAAAATTAAATTTTGAAATTTGAAAATTGAAATTTTGAATTTTAAATTTTTGAAATTTGCATTTTGAAATTTGAGATTTGAATTTTGAAATTTAAATATTGAATTTTGAAATTTGATTTTTGAAATAAGATAAGATAAGTTTTTGAAAAAGATATGATTTTTGGAAAAGATTTGAATTTTGAAATTTAAAATTTAAATTTTTTTTTATTTGAATTTTTGAAAATTGAAATTTGAAATTCAAAATTTGAGTTTTAAATTTTGAATTTTTTAATTTAATGAGGAAAGAGAAAAATAATAAAATGACACCAAACTTAAAATTTTTAGATCAAAATGAAGAAAACAATTAAGAACAACTTAAAGGTCAAGATGAACACGAAGAACAACTTGAAGATCAAGATGAACACCAAGAACAAATTTTTGAAAAAAATTTTTTAATAACTAAATAAAAACCAATAACCTCTTAATTTACGAAAGAAGCAAAAATAAAAACAAAAAATAAAGACAAATAAACAAGCAAAAAGCAAATATTTACAATAACTAATAATAAGGCACACGTTTAGAAGTTTTGAAGAACTGAAGATTGATGGTTTAGAAGTTATAGTAAACTCTCATTGCAAGTATAGTTACTAAACCAAGCAATCAACCTTTCTTACAAAAGTTTTGGTTGTCACAAGTAACAAATCTCTTTAAAATTAATAACCGAAGTATTTAGATCTCGGGTCGTCTTCTCAAGGAATTGCAGGGAAGTATGTTCTTATTATTGGTTATGAGTCTTGTAAATTGGGAGTTTTGAAAGTAAGGAACCAGTATGTTAAATGATAAGAAAAATAAAATAGTAATAATAAAATAAACTCTTGGCAAGGTATTAGAATTGGAAGTCCTATCCTTATCAATTGTGATGAGAATTGGATTTTAATCCCACTTTGTTAACCTCTAACTATGAAGGTAAATCAAGTGGATTAATTAGCTTAATCCTTAGGTCCTAGTCAATTCCTATGGAAAGACTAGAGTTATTGGAGCAACTCCCAATTTCAACCACTGCTTTATTTGACAGCTCAAGCGTTACCAATTACTTAACCCAAGCCAAAAGGGAAAAAGTAAATTTACTGGAATAAAAATGTCTTCAGATTGGAAGCAACAGTAACATAAATAAAAGAGAGCAATAATAAACTGAAATACCTCAAATAACATTAATTAAGAGAATTATCTGTAACATAGAAAAGTACATAAATTAAATTGAGAAGATAATAAAAAGGAAAGTTGAACCTGATAAAAAGGGACAATCATGAAAGCAAGAAAAATCCTAAATCCTAATCCTAAGAAAGAGAGGAGAGAACCTCTCTCTAAAAACTACATCTAAAGCATAATAATTGTGAATTATGAGCTTGTGATTATGAATGAATAGATTCCCCCACTTTATAGCCTCTAATCTGTGTTTTCTGGGCCGCAAACTGGGTCGAAAACAGCCCAGAAATTGCTGGAGAAGAAATCTGCCACGCTGATTTTTGCCACTGCGATGTGTCTGCGTGAAGCACGCGTTCGTGTCGCCTACCGTCAGGGAAACTGTAGCATATTATATATCAAATCGAAGCTCCGGATGTTAGCTTTCCAACGCAACTAAAACCGTGTCGTTTGGACCTCTGTAGCTAAAGTTATAGCTGTTTGAGTGCGAAGAGGTCAGGCTGACAACTTTGCAGTTCCTTCAACTTCTTGTATTCCTTCCATTTTTGCATGCTTCCTTTCCATCCTCTAAGCCATTCCTACTCTATAAACTATGAAATCACTTAACACACATATCAAGGCATCTAATGGTAATAAGAGAGGTTAAACATATCAAAATTAAGACCAAAGAAGCATGTTTTCAATCATAGCACAAAATCAGGAAGGAGAATGTACACTCGTGCAAATGGTATGAATAAGTGGGTAAAGAGTTGAAAAAAATCACTCAATTGAGCACAAGATAAACCATGAAATAGTGGTTTATCACCCATCCAGAGTGTTCTATTTTTACTGCTTTAACATTTCTATCTCTGTTCTGATTGCTGCATATGATCATGAACCTAAAAATAACTTAAAGAAAAACAAAATAAAGTAATTAAAAGAAATAGAAATAATTAATTAAGGTTGGGTTGTCTCCTAACGAGCGCTTCTTTAACGTTACTAGCTTGACGGTTAGCTCCGTACGGAGGTGAGTATGGTCTCAGAATTTCTCCCCTTACAGTAAACTTTCTTCCTGTCTTCTCATGAATGAGCTCCACATGCTCTAGAGACAGGACATGACTCACTATATAAGGTATGACTGGTTTCTTGGTGAAGACAACTCTCATGCCAGGTGAGAGGCCTTCAGTGGGGACTTTCTTGTCCCTCCAGCCTTTAGGTACTTTCTTCCGAGTACCTTTGTGCTTAGAGCTTGTTAATGGCTGCCCAACACTAAACTTAGAATTGATGTTTGGGGGCTCTATAAAGCTCTGCATAGAAATAGAGGGTTGGAACATTAGGTGTTGCACCACAGTCTCTTTCTTATCAGAGGGAGAATTGGGATTGGATATCTTGAACAAGATGTAGTCCTTTCCTAGTTGGAAAACCATTTCTTCCTTTGCCACATTAATCATAGAATTTGCAGTAGCTAGGAAAGGTCTTCCTAGGATGATAGAGTCATCCTCATCCTCTCCAATATCCAAGACTATGAAGTTTGCAGGGATGTAGTGGTCTTCAACCTTTTACCAGGACATCCGCTACTAAGCCATATGGCTTCTTCATTGTCTTGTCTGCCATCTCTAGTGAGATGTTTGTAGCCTGCACCTTAAAGATTACCAGCTTCTCTATTACAGAGAGTGGCATGAGGTTTATGCTTGATCCTAGGTCACACAGAGCCTTCTCAAAGGTCATAGTGCCTATAGTGCAAGGAATCAGGAAGCGTCCAGGATCTGGAAGCTTCTAAGGTAACCTTTGCTGAACAAAAGCATTTAGTTCTTTAGTAAGCAGTGGAGGTTCTTCCTCCAGAGGTTTTGTACCAAATAGCTTGGCATTCAGCTTCATGAGAGCTCCTAGGTACCGAGCAACTTGCTCTTCCCTAGTGTCTTCATCCTCATCAGAGGATGAGTATTCATCAGAACCATGCATTGTAGAAGTGCATGCAAAGGAACCTCTACGGTATCTATATGAGCCTTGGCTTCCTATAGTTCTTGGATAGGGGTTTCTTGAGTGGGAATTGAGCACTCAGAGGGTGTGCCACTACTGGCATTTAACGCCAGCTCTGATGGCTCTTCGGGCGTTAAACGCCCATGCTGTACACCCTTACTGGCGTTAAACGTGAGTTCCTTTATCCTTTTGGGCATTGAACACCCAGCAGTGGTATCCTGGATGGCGTTCAACGCCAGCTTCCCTGTCTTGTTGGGCGTTGAACGCCCAGTGAGGGGTTCCTCACTGGCGTTCAACGCCAGAATTCCTGTATGTTTGGGCGTTGAATGCCCAGTCAGTGTTTCCTGGCTGGCGTTCAGTGCCAGCTTTGCTGTCTGTGTGGGTGTTGAACGCCCAGTGAGGGGTTCCTCACCGGCATTCAGCGCCAGGCTCTTGGCCATGTTGGGCGTTGAATGCCCCAGTGAGAGCTTTCTCACAGGTGTTCAATACCTTTCCATTCTCTCCAGATTCGGCCTCAGCCTCAATGGTGATGGCCTTGCACTCTTCTCTTGGGTTTACTTCAGTGTTACCAAGAAGAGTATTAGGAGGAGTCTCAGGCATCCTCTTGCTCAGTTGACTAATCTGTACCTCCAAATTTCTGATGGAAGATCTTGTTTCAGTTATGAAACTATGAGTGGTCTTAGAGAGGTTGGAGGCTATAGTGACTAAGTTAGAAAGGCTCTACTTAGGAGTCTCCACGTTCCCTTAAGAAGATGGAAATGATGGCCTATTGTTGAAACTATTCTGGTTCCTTCCATCTTGATTATTATTAAAGCCTTGCTGAAGCTTCTGTTGATCCTTCTATGAAAGGTTAGGATGATTCCTCCATGAAGGATTGTAGGTGTTTTTATAGGGTTCTCCCATGTAATTCACCTCCTCCATTGTAGGTTGATCAAGATCATAAGCTTCTACATCAGGAGATACTTCTTGGGTACTGCCAGTTGCAGTTTACATTCCAGTCAAATGTTGAGAGATCACATTGACCTGCTGGGTCAAGATCTTATTCTGAGCCAATATGGCATTCAGAGTATCAACTTCAAGAACTCTTTTCTTCTGAGAAATCCCATGGTTTACAGGATTTCTTTCAGAAGTATACATGAATTGGTTGTTTGCAACCATCTCAATGAGTTTTTTTGCTTCTGCAGGCATTTTCTTCAAGTGGAGTGATCCACCTACAGAGCTGTCTAATGAAATTTTGGACATCTTAGACAGACCATCATAGAACTCGCCTATGATATACCATTCTGAGAGCATGTCAGGAGCACATCTCTTGATCAATTGCTTGTATCTTTTCCAAGCTTCATAGGGGATTCACCTTCTCTTTGTCTGAAGGTTTGAACTTTCACTCTAATTTTGCTCATCCTCTGAGGGGAAAAGAATTTAGCCAGAAAAGCATTAACCAGCTTTTTCCAAGAGTCTAGGCTCTCTTTTGGTTGGGAATCCAAGCATATCTTAGCTCTGTCTCTTACAGCAAAGGGAAAGAGCATAAGTTTATAGACCTCAGGATTTACTCTATTGGTCTTAACAGTATCACAGATCTGTAAGAATTTAGCTAAGAACTAATGTGGATCTTCCCTTGGAAGTCCATGGAACTTGCAATTTTGTTACAGAAAAGAGACTAAGTGAGACTTAAGCTCAAAATTGTTAGCTCCAATGGCAAGTACAGAGATACTTCTGCCATAAAGTCAGAGGTAGGCATGGTGAAGTCACCAAGAACCTTTCTTGCATCTCCTTCAGGTTCGGCCATGTCCTCAATTTCTTGTTCAAAATTTTTTAAAAGGTTTCTTCCCGAGTGTTGTGCTTTAGCCTGTTGTAAGCTCCTCCTTAAAGTCCTTTCAGGTTTAGGATAAGGATTAACGAGAGGATCTTTATCCCTCTTCTTGGTCAAAAACAAGAATAGAAAAGAGAAAGTTTGGAAGCTTCTATGTCAAAGCACTGAGGACTCCCAGTGAAATTGGAAGAAGAGTAGAAGAGGAAGATAGAAAAGTGAAGATGGGAGAACAGAGAGGAGAGGAGTTCAAATAAATAGAAATAAATAGGAGAAGAATTAGAAATAAGAATTAAAATAATTTTGTTTTTTTTATTTATTTATTAATTTCAAAAATAAAGTTAATAATTTAAAAAGAATTGAAAATTTAATGAATGAATTTTCGAAAATAGAAGAGAAAGAAGAAGAAAATAATTTTCGAAAATAAGAGGGAGAAGAATTAGTTAGGAAGTTTTGAAAAAGAAGAGAGAGAAGATATGTAATCTATTAGTAAAGATTTGAATTTAAAATTTGAAATTAGAAAAGATAAGAAAAGATAAGATAAGAAATTAAAAATTTTTGAAAAAGATTTAAATTTTAAAATTTGAGATTAGAAAAGATTTGAAAAAGATTTAAAAGAAAGATAAGATTTGAAATTTGGTTTTGAAAAAGATTTTAAAAATTGAAATTTGAATTTTAAAATTTTGAATTTTGAAAAAGATAAGATAAAATTTTGAAAAAGATATGATTTTTGAAAAAGATATGATTTTGAAAATCTTTAATTTTTGAAATTTAAAGCTAGGATAAGATAAGATAAAAATTTTGAAATTAAAATCTGAAATTTTTAATCAAAATTTTCGAAAAATCAATTAAAATATAAGAAAAGATATTTTTCTGACTTTTTTAATTTAATGAGGAAAGAGAAAAACAACAAAAAGACACCAAACTTAACATTTTTAGATCTAAACCACCTAGTTTTCGAAAATTTAAAGACAAACACCAAAGGGACACCAAAGTTAAAAATTTTAAGATCAAAACAAAAAGAAAAACAAGAACATTTTGAAGGTTAAGAAGAACACCAAGAACAAGACTAAAAAAATTCAAAGAACACAAGAACATGCAAAAAACACCAAACTTAAAACTTTTGAAAACCAAACATAAAATTTTCGAAAATTTAAAGAAAACACACAAGAAGACACCAAACTTAAAGATTGACACAAGATTTAAACAAAGAAACTATTTTTGAAAAATTTTTAGAAAGAAAGACTCAAAAAAATCGAAAATTACCAAGAACACAAACAAAAAGACTCAAACCAAGAACAAAGATTAAACAAAGAAAAGAAAAAAAATTTTGAAAAAGTTTTTTTTTTATTTTTTCGAAAATAAGGAAGAAGAAAATAAAAATAAAAGACTCAAACAAAATAAAATAAAATACCTGATCTAGGGAACAAGATAATCTGTGAGTTGTCCAAACTCGAACAATCCCCGGCAACGGCGCTAAAAACTTGGTGCATAAATCCCCACACTTTGTACAGCTGAACCAGCAAGTGCACTTGGTCATCCAAGTAATACCTGAGCGAGTCAGGGTCAATCCCACGAGGATTGTGGTTTGAAGCAAGCTATAGTTATCTTGTAGCTCTTAGTCAGGCGGATAGAAGAATTGGTTTGATTGTTTGATAGAGTAAAAGGAATAAAGAAAAGTGTATAAGATACTTTGTGAATTGTAAAGTAAATAGGGATAAGAAATTGGTTAAGGCTTGGAGTTGCTTCGTCTTTCTGAATTAACTCTGGTCTTACTGTCTTCTTCAATTGTGAATGATTTCTTCAATGGCAAGCTGTATGTGATCAACGCTTTTCTTGAGAGGTGACGTTAGGATTTTTGCCAGTAAAGAATGTCATAAAAACAGTCGCGTTGTAGATATAGTCTCTAAACCGACAAAAATCCCTTCGTACAAACGTTTTGGGTGTCACAAGTAACAAACCCCTTTAGAAATTGTTAACCGAGTATTCAAACCTCGGGTCGTCTTCTCAAGGAACTGCAAGAAGGTATGTTCTTATTATTGGCTATAAAGGTTGTAATCGGGGTTTAGGAGGTGAGAAGCAAGTGATTTAAATGACAAGTAAAGTAAATGGCAATTAAAATAAATAATTACTGTAAAGCAACTTTTGGCAAGGTAAGAGAAATTAGAAGTCCACTTTGTTATCTTTCTCAACAATAATGAAAGTTGAATCTAGATTCCACTTGGTCAACTTTTACTAAAGTAAAAGTAAGTCAAGGGACTAATTAAATTGGCCTTTGAATCCTATTTATTTCCTAAGGAAAGGTTGGGATTATTAAAGTTCAGCTCAATTAGCAAGATAACGATTATCAATTAAGTTGAGTTGATAACTGTTGGGTTACTGATTTCTTAACCAGGACCAAAAGGGGAAAAAGTAAACTGCTGGAATAATAAAAATGTCCTTAGATGGGAAGCAATGGTAACTTAAATCATTGCGAGAGAGAGAGGAGAAGATCTCCCTCTCAACTAAATCTAAATCATTGAAAGTAACAAAAATTGCGAGCTCTCTTTGAATGGGTGCATTTCCACACTTTATAACCTCTGGTCTATGCTGTCTGTACTTGGATCTGGGACAAAAAGGGCTTCAGAAATCGCTGAGGGTGTATTCTGTAAATTCTGATACGTGGCCTCTGTCACGCGTCCGCGTGGGTCACACGGTCGCGTCATTCGGAGCTTTTTCTTGCCACGCGGTCGCGTCAGCCACGCGTCCGCGTCGTATGCGTTCTGCTTATGTCGCGCGGTCGCGTCAGTCATGCGGCCGCGTCGCTGCATCTTCGCTTCTGGCACGCGATCGCGTCGTCCATGCGATCGCGTGAATACCAGTTTCCTTCAAAGCTCCGTTTTGCTTTCTCCTTCCATTTTTGTATGTTTCCTTTTCCATCCTTTAAGTCATTCTGCCTTAGAAAATCTGAAACTACTCAACACCCTAATCACGGCATCGAATGAAAATAAAGGTAATTAAAATAATTAATTTTTAAAGCTTAGAAAAACATGTTTTTCACAATATGACATAATAAGGAAGGGAAAGTAAAACCATGCAGTTAATATGAATAAGTAGGTGGAGGATTGAATAAATCACTCAAATTAAGCACAAAAGAACTTATGAAATATGGGTTTATCAACCTCCCCACAATTAAACACTAGCATGTCCTCATGCTAAACCCAAGGTAAATAATTAAGGTTAAAGTGATGGAATGTCATGCAATGCAACCTAATTTAAATGCAACTACCTAAATGAATGATGCATCATGCAACTCTAAATTATTCACTCATATATAAAGCTTACATGTAGTCAAGTTAGTTCATATTCTCAAGGAGTCATGTATATGTATAGCCAACCCTTAAATAATGAAGCATTTCAGCAAATGAGATGGGAAAGAAAACATTGTACAAACTTGCAAAACAATTAGTAAATTAAGTACAGATATATGTTGATGAGTTATTGAACCCTCACTGGATTTTGTGTTTACCCTCTAGTCACTCAGTATTTACTGGGTTTATTCACTCTACTTTTCTTTTTATTCTTACTTTCTATAGCTTTGTTTTTCATCTAACCAATCAACAATTATAAAATATAGTCATACCAAAAAGTCATGAGGTCTTTAATTGAGGTTGTAATGGGGTCAAGGTAAAGGTAAGGATTTATGTATAGGGTCAAGTGAGCTAATAAATGAATCCTTAATTAGACTAAGATCTCACCTTAACATACATATTTAGTAAAACAAAATCTCTTTACCTATTTTCCCATATTATCCCACTTATTGTTACATGCTCATGTTTCAAATTTTATTTTTATCCCATGTGTATTGTTGCATTGGGGAATTTCTTTTGTATCCTCTTTTATTAAATGCTGAAATTTTTTTTTCTTTTCAAGGCACGTGGCAATTAAATCACTTTGATTTTCTCATGAGCATGCTTCCCGAATTTATTTTATTTCTTTTAACTTCTCTACCCTTTTGTTTCTATCATCCATGTTCTAATCTATTCATAATTTTCTATCTTAAGCTAACCAAGGATTCACTTGGGGTTTTCTTTTGTTTTTTTGCTTAAGGCTAGTAATTTGGCTAAATAGAATAAAGGGGTTTTAAAGGCTCAAGGGGGCTGACAAGGGTGATGTGAAAGATAGGTTATTCTGGGATAAGTGAGCTAAAATCAAATGATGGCCTCAATCATTCTTTTGGTATGTATCTATTCTATATTCTATAATTGGACATATAGATTAAAGCAAAGTAAAGAACATTAGAATGAAAAGAAGCGAAACACATAGGAATGAAGTTATGGTTTGAATGCAACCATACAATTAAGCTCAAGACTCACAGGCTGTGTGTTCTCTAACTTAAGCATCATATATCATTCATATATGTTATGCAGGTTTAGTTAAAAATTCCCATTATTCTCATAAAAAAATTATTTAGGGTAGCTTTTAAAGTTTTAATGTTCCTCCTTGATGAAATGTTGTCAGCTTAACTACATCATGTAATGCTATATACAAGGTTTATGGATTTAAATCTGATATGTTCAATTTCCTAGCTTACTTCCTTTTTATGTTTTTCAATTTAAACTATACTATCTTATGCTAAAAAGGGTAAACTATACTAATTAATCCACTAATAAATCAGAATTGCAAACTAAACTAAATAACTAAAAATATGAACTAAAGATGCAATATGCAAAAATAGAGTAAAAATACATAAAAGAATGTATAAGTACTCAGAAAATAACAGTAAAAAGAAAAATACAGAAAAATATTCAAAATAAAAGAAAAAGTATGTAGTGGTTCACCAAAATAAACGCCAGAGATGGCGACCTCCCCACACTTAAAATGAAGCATCGTCCCTGATGCTCAATCAAGCCGGGTGTGAAGGGGTGTCGTCACTGGTAGGGATGGCAGCTGGAGGCTCTGTGGTGGTGGTGGGCTGAGGGTCTGGCTGCTGTAGAGGTGGGGCTGACTGGATCGGGATCTCCGGATCCGCAACCTCTATCTGGGACATAACCTCCTGATGCGGGGCAGCCTGCTCTGTGGCTGCCTGCTGATGGGTCTCCTCCTGGAAATGAGTCTCCTCCTCGTGCCCATCCTCCTCCTCCTCCTCTGATGGCTCAGATGGTGTGTCGGGCTCAGAGGAGATGTCGCCGGATCGTATCATCAGCTTCAGGTGCTCATAGCGTCGCTTGTTGCGACGCCCCAATCTCTCATACCGGCGCCGGTTACGGCGCTCCATCTGATCAAGCTGTCGGAATAGGCGGTGCACGAGGCGGTATACGGGCTCAGAGGCAGGTGAAGGTGCAGTGGTAGCTGTGGATGAAGAGGGTCTAGCAGACAGTGGGGCTGGCTCATCGGTAGCAGTGAAGGGTGGTGGTCTGTAGCCCAAAGCTAAGAAGTTCCTGCTGTGAGGAATGATCTTCCTGCAATCCGCCGCTGGTGGTCTTTCATCGGCATCCTCCCATGGCACGTCAGCTCGACGGCCTAGCTGTGTAACCAGATATGGAAAAGGGAGGGTGCCTCGAACGTGGACCCTGGCCATAAAATGCCGGATAAAGCGTGGCAGATAAAGATCCTTCCCTTCCATCACACACCAAAGGAGGGTGATCATAGCAGCCGGGATCTCCGTCTCGTGAGTACTCGGCATCACATAATTACTCAAGATCTGATGCCATAACCGAGCCTCATCATTTAAGTACGCTCTCTTGATCCCTCGAGGCATGGTGGTGTCCTGACCCATCTCCCAAGGAACTGTCGGGTCGAGAGCTATCCGTGCCTTCACGGCATCCCAATCAAACTGCATCTGACGCATGTCCTCCTCAGCCTTTGAATAACCATCAGGCTGATCGGACTTGGATGGGAGCCAGAGAATGTCCTCTAAGGCCTCCTCAGTGACCAAAATTTGTTTTCCTCTCAGGTTCACTGCATCTAGGGTGGTGAGGTAGTAGTTGCAGTAGAATTCCCAGACCCAAGATGCGTTGACCTCTGTCAGTGTTCTCTCCAGAAAGAACCAGCCCCTTTGCTTGATTTGCTTAGTGGTGTACTGGTGGAGTGCTTCTGGAATCTTCAGAGTTCGCTCCAGGTATAGATTTCTAGAGTTTGCAAAAGCCGGGTACTTCAGTTCACAGTACCAGTTTGCAAATTTTATAGGATCATTTGCAGGGAGCAGCTGGTCAGCTTTTTCCTGCTGTGTGAAGTTCTTCTCCCGCGCATGAGGAATCGTGCATGAGGGCAATGATGGACTGGGAGGAATCTCCTTGCTTGCGCTTGCCAGTAGCCTTGCCTTTTCCTTTCCTTTGTGAGGCAGACATCCTGAAAAACAGAAAACCAGGATATGGATAAAAATAGTAAAGCAAATAGGCAATTAAACAAAGGAAACTCAAAGTGGCAAAGGAGAAAGAAAATAAGGAAAATGAGTATATGAAATGTGATTGAATTTATGTTAAATGTAAAAATAATCAATATGCCATGGTTAGAAAGTTAGAGGAAAGTGAAAATAAACAGAAAAGAGATCAAAAGGGTTAGTATGGTTAGAATTTGAAGAAGAAATTAGTAAATTAAAATTAGTGAGTTAGTAAAGTGCGGGTTAAAGTAAGTGGCATAGAGAAAAATTTCATATAACAAGGATTCACAGGTAAGAATAGAAGTACTCATAATCGAACAAGGAAAACAGGGTGATGCTGATTCGAATAGAAATAAAGAAAGCAAAAATTGGAATCAATGAATCACAAATGCAGTTTATGAACCAGGAAACCAAAGAGGGTAAGAAAGTCTGCCATAACATTCATGAAACGGTTTGGGTAAAGCAGAGTAAAACAGAGTTCAGAAATGCCAAACCAAAACATGAATGAAAACAATTTACAAAAAATTTGGGCAGCATTCCGGCAAAAATTGGATTGTCCCGGAAAATAAACAGCAATCATAGCAGTGCATATGAATTAAAAACTTACTGTAGTTACCTATAATTAATAGAAACAGGAAAATTTAGAGTAACAAGTAGCAAATGCAAGAAATCACAGCATATGAACGAGGTCACAGGAACAGCAGAATTGAAGTATGATAAAATAGAAATAGGAACAATGCAAGTAAACAGACCTAGATCCACTAACCACAGCCTAAGCTACCTAACAACCTAAAAATACACTACAACATGCATATCTATCTATCCTAAGTATGAACAAAAACGGAAAAAAATACAGAAAAACGACGAACGGATAAAAGAGAATGCGTGTTGCAGAACCTGGAAAGCGAAAGAAGCAGAACGGTTGGGTGATGGCGGCGGTGGTGTCCGGCGCGGTGGCGGGGCACGGTGGCGCGGTGGCGGCTGAGGGGGAATGGGGATAGGGTCTTAGGGTTAGTAATAGAGAAAGGGAGGGGGGTTGCGGGTGGGTGGCAGAGGGGGGGGCCGAGGCTGGATGGCCGGCGGTGGTGGGTGGTGGTTCTGGGTGGTGGCGGAGAGGGGAGGAGAGAGGAAGAAAGAAGAAGAAAAAGGGGGAAGGGGTGGTACGGCGGCGGTGTCTGGACGGTGGCAGCGTCTGGGTGGTGGCACGGTGGCGGCTGGGTGGTGCTGGGTGGTGGCTGGAGGAAGAAGAAGCAGAGAGGGAGAAGAGGGTTGGGGGTGGGGGGGCTGCGCAACTGATAGGGTTCGCGTGGCTGGGGAGTTATATTTTCGAATCCACGCGGCCGCGTGGGACACGCGGTCGCGTGGTTGGGGTGAAAATGGGAGTGACGCGATCGCGTGGGGCGCGCGATCGCATGAGAGGGGGGGGGGGAATGAGGGGTGACACGATCGCGTGGGTCGCGCGATCGCGTCGCTAGAATTCGTGCTAAACACACGACTCCAGCACCGTTTTAGCGCAACTCTCTGTCTCCTTTTGGGGTGATGTGCAATCCATGCGATGCGATCGCGTCGCTCACGCGGTCGCGTGGGATTGGTATTGTGCAAGTGACGCCATCGCATGGGGCATGCGATCGCGTGGGCCAATTTGTGCGAAACGCACAAGGGCCGCACGATGCCAGCCAAACTTTCTGTTCGTGGGATCCTTACGCCGATATATACATATATATATATATATATATATATATATATATATATATATATATATATATATATCACGCGGCCGCGTGGGTCATGCGGTCGCGTGGGTGGTGTTTCTCGCAATATGACGCGATCGCATGGAGCATGGGGTCGCGTCGTGCACCCCTTTTTTTTATATATATGCATGAAAAATACAGAATGCAATGATTAACATGAATGCTATGCATGATTCCAAGTTTAATAAATTAAAATGAAAAAGGAAAAATGAAAGCAATTAACAAGAAATAAATTGAAAAAGAAGCGACCATACCATGGTGGGTTGTCTCCCACCTAGCACTTTTAGTTAAAGTCCTTAAGTTGGACATTGGAGGAGTATCCTGTTATGGCGGCTTATGTTTAAATTCGTCTAAAAATCTCCACCAGTGCTTGAAATGCCAATAGCCTCCGGGGTCCCAAACCAAGCATGCAAAGCTTCTGAGCAGCTCCAAACAGATTTTCAGGCTCCCGGGACGACGAATGTCAGGATAGAGTCCAGGATTCCAAGCCTTGCTTTTAAATCCGCATCCGTCTTGATCTACATGTTTCCATTCGGGCGGTTTAAAAAGTAGAATCTCACCTTGGTGACCAAACGTTTTCCATGATCCATGCAATTGATCATGATACCAATCCGTGTACTTCGAGGTAAAGCATGGAACCTTATTGAACTTTGTGCACCAGCTTTGAGTACGAGCCATTTTCCTCTTACTCTTAAAGCCGCAGAGAGCTCTAAGCTGGCCATCTGTTTCAAGCAAACCATATTTAAGTGAATAAGTAAAGTTATAAGTTAAGGATTGTACCCACTTGAAGCTTGTATTAGGTGGTAATGGCCTTGGGATAGGTGTTTTTGGTGGTTCTGTAAGTTCCATTTCTTTGTGCTCTTCTGTGAATTCCTCCACTTCTTTGCAGAGATCTTCAATTGTATCTGTGTCCTGGTCAAAGTCTTCTGTGTCTTCCTCATCACTTGAGTCATAGATTGAAGGTTGAGAGAAATCTACCTCTGCATCATCTTCATATTCACTTGGGGAAGATTCTTCGATCTCAGAGAATTCACTTGCGGATGCAAGTTCATTGCTAAGAGAGCTAGACTTGTGACTATCACTATCGAGGAAATTTGTTTCTTGGATTATTCAGTCTGATTCTTCATAAACGACTTGCCTTGGAGAAATATCCTCCTTAGCATCAACTGTAGTCTCCTTGACGGCGTGTTCCTCAATTCTGGATTCCCATGGAGGTTCAGCATCTCCCAGATCTTCAACCAACTCTTCTTCTTGAGCGATGACAGCTTCTTCTACTTGTTCTAGTACGAATTCATTCTCTGTCTTGTCCACTGGAGTTTCTGGTATCTCCTTCATGCTACGCTCTTCGTTAGACTGTTCACATGGGCTGTGGCTGATCCTTGTGTATTTGAGCGCCTAGAAACCCAATGAATTATCGCTTGCTCCAGTTGTTGAATGGTTGTTTGAAATTTATTTACTGTTTCCGTTAGGCGAACCTCTGCTTCTCGGGTTGCTGGACTTGGACATGACACAAAGGAAAGTGGTGGTGATTGGGAGCGATTGGATTGGCACTGGGGTAAGGAAGGATCATATGGTGGCGAATGGTGAAGAGAAGCTTGTGAGTGTGGTGGTTCGAGGTTATATTGAAAGGATGGTTTACATGCACGGGGTGGGGCTTGTTGGTAGTTACAAGGTTGTCCACCATATCTTTCAGCTGGGTATGCATTGTAGAATGGTCTTTGTCCAGGATATCTCGGAGGGTGTTTCTGCCAAAAGGGTTGATTAGATCCTTTTGGTTCCATCCATCCTTGATTGGTCTGACCTTGATGCGTGTTCCTGCTGTAACTTCTATTTCCTTTAACAATATTAGAACCAAACTCAGAGCGAGAGGGATGAGAGTTCATGGTAGCAGATAAAGATAAACAGGAAAAAACAAAAATAAATAAACAAGCGAAAGAAAAATATTTACAATAACCAATAATAAGGCACACGTTAGCAGTTCCCCGGCAACGGCGCCATTTTTGACGTTAGGATTTTTGCCAGTAAAGAATGTCATAAAAACAGTCGCATTGTAGATATAGTCTCTAAACCGACAAAAATCCCTTCGTACAAACGTTTTGGGTGTCACAAGTAACAAACCCCTTTAGAAATTGTTAACCGAGTATTCAAACCTCGGGTCGTCTTCTCAAGGAACTGCAAGAAGGTATGTTCTTATTATTGGCTATAAAGGTTGTAATCGGGGTTTAGGAGGTGAGAAGCAAGTGATTTAAATGACAAGTAAAGTAAATGGCAATTAAAATAAATAATTACTGTAAAGCAACTTTTGGCAAGGTAAGAGAAATTAGAAGTCCACTTTGTTATCTTTCTCAACAATAATGAAAGTTGAATCTAGATTCCACTTGGTCAACTTTTACTCAAGTAAAAGTAAGTCAAGGGAATAATTAAATTGGCCTTTGAATCCTATTTATTTCCTAGGGAAAGGTTGGGATTATTAAAGTTCATCTCAATTAGCAAGATAACGATTATCAATTAAGTTGAGTTGATAACTGTTGGGTTACTGATTTCTTAACCAGGACCAAAAGGGGAAAAAGTAAACTGCTGGAATAATAAAAATGTCCTTAGATGGGAAGCAATGGTAACTTAAATCAAAGAGAACAATCATAAACTGAAAATACCTCAAATATCATTAATTCAAATAACAATCTATAACATGGAAAAGATTCATAAATTCACTGATCAATTCAAGTGCTGGAATAAATAAAAGTAAAAGGAAGCTAAAACAAAGAAATGTAAAACCTGGATCGAGAGTCACTCTTACAAACCAAGAGAAATCCTAAATCCTAAATCCTAATCCTAAAAGAGAGAGAGGAGAAAATCTCCCTCTCAACTAAATCTAAATCATCGAAAGTAACAAAAATTGCGAGCTCTCTTTGAATGGGTGCATTCCCACACTTTATAACCTCTGGTCTATGCTGTCTGTACTTGGATCTGGGACAAAAAGGGCTTCAGAAATCGCTGGGGGTGTATTCTGTAAATTCTGATACGTGGCCTCTGTCATGCGTCCGCGTGGGTCACGCGGTCGCGTCATTCGGAGCTTTTCCTTGCCACGCGGTCGAGTCAGCCACGCGTCTGCGTCGTATGCGTTTTGCTTATGTCGTGCGGTCGCGTCAGTCATGCGGCCGCATCGCTGCATCTTCGCTTCTGGCACGCGATCGCGTCGTCCATGCGATCGCGTGAATACCAGTTTCCTTCAAAGCTCTGTTTTGCTTTCTCCTTCCATTTTTGTATGTTTCCTTTTCCATCCTTTAAGTCATTCTGCCTTAGAAAATATGAAACTACTCAACACACTGATCACGGCATCGAATGGAAATAAAGGTAATTAAAATAATTAATTTTTAAAGCTTAGAAAAACATGTTTTTCACAATATGACATAATAAGGAAGGGAAAGTAAAACCATGCAGTTAATATGAATAAGTAGGTGGAGGATTGAATAAATCACTCAAATTAAGCACAAAAGAACTCATGAAATATGGGTTTATCAAGAGGTCGTCAATGCTCCTCCAGATCTGAACACCAGGATTAGTGCGCATCCAGTCTGATTGAGGGTGAAGCTCCTGCAGTCCATATTCCTTAATGATCCTACTCAAAACACCACAAACAAGGTCTAATCTTCCGGAACAGAGAATGCTGCGCCTTTAGGTTCTAGGCTCTACCACAGAGACCCTATTCTCCCCGTAAATTGGCTGAACTGGTGTCTCGAGAAGTCCCCAACGAAGTCATGGATTAGCCGTCTGAGAGATGTATAATCAAGCTGGCGGTTCATGCTTTCCAGTCACGTATTCACACGAACTCAAGTAGACACGGATGGTTGTCAGGCACGCAGTCTTAGTATGATGAATGGAGCTGGTTGTCACTGGCCATCCCATTCTCCATGTTGAAGAACAAATATACATCTTAGAATTAAATTAAACACGGATTGAAGAGAAATAGTAATACTTTTATTAATTCATAGAACTCAGCAAGGCTCCTCCCTTCAACCTAGGAGGTTTAGAAACTCATACTGATAGGAAATACAATGATGAAATGAAAATTAGTGAAAAATTTGGTAGAAAATGTAAATCTAATCCCTTTAATACTAAACTAATGACTAGTAAGGGTAAAACAGTCTTTTTAGTGCTAAAATCCACTTCTGGAGCCCACTTCGTGAGTGTTTGGGCTGAGCTTTGATGAGATCCACGTGCTATGAGGCCTCTAGGATGTTGAACGCTGGCTAGGGGGTCCTCTCTGGGCGTTTGGACGTTGGTCTCTTCTCCTTGGACGCTGGACACCTGAAAGGGGGCAGGAGACAGGCGTTGGACGCCAGTTTTGGGCCTTCTAATCTGAAGCAAAGTATAGACTATTATACATTGCTGGAAAGCTCTAGAAGTCAGATTTACATAGCAATTGAGAACGCTTCATTTGTACTTCTGTAGATTTAGAAAAGCTCTTCCAAGTGCAAGGAGGTCAGATCCGGACAATATTTGCGGTGCTTTCTCTGTTTCTGAATCAAACTTTTGCTCCAACTCCTCAATTTTAGCCAAAAAATACCTAAAATTGTATAAAAACTCACAAACTCAAAGTAGAATCCAAAAATATGAATTTAACACTAAAACCTATGAAAACTAAACAAAATATGCTAAAAACCATATGAAAATGATGCCAAAAAGCATATAAAATATCCGCTCATTAGATTTCCATAAAATTATTGGACCATCAGTTGTCCAACCTCTGTGTGTGGGTTGCACAGAAAATGCCACCCTCTTCTCTCAATTTGAAATTGAATTTCTGGATATTCATCCGGTTGCAGTGCAAATCTAACTTCCAGAGTCACAGCCTTCTTGTAAGTATTATCATAGAAGTGTTCCTCATGGAGCTTGGATCAGAACCTGTGTGCATCATGAGAACTGGTGGCTGGCTCTTTGTCTTTCCTTTTCTTTAAGGATGCAATAGTTTTGGGTGCCATTACAGAAAATAGAAAATAGAGAAAACAAACAAGCAAAGCGACAACACCAAACTTAAAACTTTTGCTCATCCCCGAGAAAATTAGAAAATACAAAGGGGAAGACAGAGGGGAGTGAAAGAAGAAATTGAAAAAGAATAAAATAAAAATTAAATTTAAAATTTTCTTTTCTATTTTTTTTATGAAATTGAAATACTAAAAAGGATGAAGAAAAGAAAAGGGGATGGACAAAATGGGGTTAGTGGAAGGGGTGTTATGTGTATGGAAAGGGGTGAAGGTTAGGACAAGGAAGCATGGTTAGGATGGGGGGGTAAGGTGTTGTTGTTGGGGTTGAGAAGGGGATGGGGAAGGGTATGGTGTTCTTCGAGAGAAGCATTGGTGGGGGGGGGGGACAATTAGTATTAGTTGTTTTTATATAGAAGGAGACTGAAGTGTGTTGAAGTGTGTGGCTTGAAGTGGGATAGAGGGGGACTTATATAGAGGGATTGGGTGGGTTTCGTCAGGGTCAATGGTCACGGGCAGGTCTAGGGGAATGATGGGAGTGGTTCACGAGTTGGCTTGGGGAAGGGGTAAAGGAAACAGGGAAGTAGGCGTGAAGTGTAACACCCTAATTAGCCTAAGCTTTACCTCGCGTCGTAAAGTAAAGGTTAATCAGAGATTACGACAGTTCTAAGCTCATACACAATATATATATATATATATAGAGAGAGAAAGAGAGAGAGAGAAAGAATAGTATAATCTAGAAGCCCGATGAAAGATATAGCTCAAAAACAGTATTTAAAAGCGCAAACGTACTATCAAAGCTACTAACTTAAAGCAGAAGATATATATGTAATATAACAATAGATAATAGTATAATATCATAAGAATCTAGCCACGGCTCGTGGAGTTTAAGCCGGCTAGCCATATACAGACATACAGAAACCAGACAGTAAAAACAGCTTATACAAGTTTTGTTCTCTCAATACAGGCCTCTAGGCAAAAGCAAAATACAAAAGTGAGAACTGGAGTTTAACCCGATGCATAAACAAAATAAATTGAAAAGACTCCAAAAGAATCCGAGATCCTCCGCTGCTGTCACCATCCAAGCAACTTACCGAGGTGGGTTGCGACCTACATCTGAAAAATACAACAGAAATATGGTATGAGAACCGGAGGTTCTCAGTATGGTAAGAGTGCCCAGTGAAGTAGGATATAAGACCTCGGGATGCCAAAGGCAATCCTAGATTTCACATCCACCACAAGATTCAATCTTAAGGTATGCTAAAACAATTAAGCATAAATATATAATCTTAACATAAACAAAGGCAAGTGCATCGGGTCATACCAAGTAGTACCTCAGGTGAATGAGGGTCGATCCCATGAGGATTGATGGATTAAGCAACAATGGTTAAGTGATTGGCTTAGTCAAACAAACAGAAAATGATGTTTGAAGGTTCAAAAGCATTAATAGTAAATCAGAATTTCAGAAAAGCAAGCAGTAAACAAGTAGTGAATAATATATGGAGAAACAGTTAAGGCTTCAGAGATATCTATTTTCCGGATTGACTTTTCTTACTAACTATTTTAAGCATGTAAGATTCAATTCATGCCAAACTATATATGACTAAGCCCTAATTCCTTAGACCTTCTTAGTCTCCTCTAAAATTCATCAACCGCCAATTCCTTGGTCACTAAATTCCAATTAGAGGATGAAGCTCAATTCTAGTTATATGCCACAAAAATCCTAATTACCCAAATATAAGAGGATTATATGTCACGTATCCCGTTAAGTCTAGATAATTAGAAATTTAGGAGAAATTATTTTCCAGCTGTTGTTCAAGTAAAGAGCTTTTCCAAGTTATATAAGAACTCAATTAGAACAAGGATCATACTTCCGTTCCACCCAAATTCATACAATAAAGAACGAAAACATTTCTTGAATTATAAATCAGTACATGAATTAAAATAGAAAAATAATAGTATCAATCCATACAATAGACAGAGCTCCTAACCTTAACAATGGAAGTTTAGTTGCTCATGGTTCAGCGAGAAAACTAGGATTCTGTAAAACTGTAAATTGCGGAATGAGGTAGAAGAGAAGAGAAGAGCCCAAAGGGCTTATTCTTTTTCCCTTTTATATCTAATCCTAATTAATGTAAATTATAATTTCTAAAACTAAATAATATCTTTTCCTATTTTAAAATAAAAATTAAGCTTAATCAAAATAAATAAAATCTTTGTGCATCTTCAATTGATGAATGGGGACCACTTGCTTCGTAGGAATGCACGCCTAACTCAAGATGGATGATGAGCGGATAATTTATACCCTTTTTGGCATTGTTTTTATATAGTTTTTAGTATATTTTAGTTACTTTTTATTATATTTTTATTATTTTTTATTCAAAAATCACATTTCTGGACTTTACTATGAGTTTGTATGTTTTTCTATAATTTCTGGTATTTTGTGACTGAAATTGAGGGATTTGAGCAAAAATCTGATTCAGAGGCTGAAAAAGGACTATAGATGTTGTTGGATTCTGACCCTCCTACACTCGAAATGGATTTTCTCGAGCTACATAAGTCCAATTGGCGCGCTTTTAATTGCGTTCGAAATTAGACATCCTGGGATTTCCAGCAATATATAATAGTCCATACTTTTCCCGAGATTTGATGGCCCAAACTAGCGTCATAAGTCATCCTAAAACTTTCTGGCGTAAAATGCCAGAACTGGCACCTTTTTCGGCGTTAAACGCCCATTCTGGCACCCAGGGTGGCGTTTAATGCCAACTTTGGGCATATGAACGTGAAAGATTGAAAGTTCAGCCCAGGCACGCACCAAGTGGGTCCTGGAAGTGGAATTCTGCACTATCTGCACTTAGTTACTCATTTTCTGTAAACCTAAGTTACTAGTCTAGTATAAAAACTACTTTTAGAGATTCATTTTGTAACTTATGACATTTTTACATTTCATATTGTACCTTTGATGGCATGAGTTTCTAAACCCCATAGGGGGGTGAGGAGCTTGGTGTGCAAAAATCGTGACGGTTCCATTCCTTGGTAACGGCGCTAAAAACTCAATACGCACGTTCATAATCTTAGTTCTTTGTCACAACTTCGCACAACTAACCAGCAAGTGCACTGGGTCGTCCAAGTAATAAACCTTACATGAGTAAGGGTCGATCCCACAGAGATTGTCGGCTTGAAGCAAGCTATGGTCACCTTGTAAATCGCAGTCAGGCGGATTCAATTGATTATAGAGATTTAATAATTAAAAGATAAATATAAAATAAAGATAGTGATACTTATGTAATTCATTGGTGAGAATTTCAGATAAGCGTATAGAGATGCGTTCGTTCCTCCTGAACCTCTGCTTTC